>NC_060886.1:13280607-13543107 GCF_014805685.1 Silurus meridionalis
AAGTCAGGCAATGGCTACAAGAAAATAGCCACTCGCCTTAACTTGCCGGTATCTACAGTCAGAGGAATCATTAAGAAGTTTAAAACAACTGGAACAGTGACAAACAAGGCTGGAAGAGGTCCCAAGTTTATCTTGCCACAACGCACAGTGAGGAGGATGGTAAGAGAAGTAAAAAAAATTCCCAAGCTCACCGTCACAGAATTGCATCAAAGAGTGGCATCTTGGGGTCACAGAGTCTCCAAAACAACCATCAGACGCTCTCTACATGCCAACAAGCTGTTTGGGAGGCATGCAAGGAAAAGCCTTTTCTCACTAACACTCACAAACGTAAACGCCTGGAGTTTGCTAAGCGGTACTGGGACTTCAACTGGGATCGTGTGCTTTGGTCAGATGAGACTAAGATTGAGCTTTTTGGCAACAAACACTCTAAGTGGGTCTGGCGTAAAACAAAAGATGAGTATGCCGAAAAGCACCTCATGCCCACCGTGAAGTATGGTGGAGGATCTGTGATGCTGTGGGCCTGTTTCTCTTCCAAAGGCCCTGGGAACCTTGTTAGGGTGCATGGCATTATGAACGCTTTGAAGTACCAGGATATTTTAAATAAAAACCTGATGGCCTCTGCCAGAAAGCTGAAGATGGGTCGTCATTGGGTCTTTCAGCAGGATAATGATCCAAAACATGTGGCAAAATCTACACAAAAGTGGTTCAGCAGTCACAAACTCAAGGTCCTCCCATGGCCATCTCAGTCCCCAGACCTCAACCCAATCGAAAACCTGTGGGGCGAGCTAAAGAGAAGAGTGCATAAGAGAGGACCCAGGACACTGGATGATCTAGAAAGATTGTGCAAAGAAGAATGGTCAAAAATCCCTCTCTCTGTGTTCTCCAATCTTGTGAAATGTTATAGGAGGAGATTAAGTGCTGTCTTGTTGGCAAAAGGAGGTTGTACAAAGTATTAACATCAGGGGTGCCAATAATTGTGGCACACATGATTTCAAGTTTTTTTTTTTTCTTCTAAATGTGTGATTTTTTTACCACCAAAGTAATGTACTTAAATAAAAGGTTGGATTTTTCTCTTTTTTTGCATTTGGGTTCTATGTTGTTTAAAAAAAAAAGGAGATTTTTTTGAAGTCCATGACCACATCTTAAACAGGGGTGCCAATAATTGTGGAGGGCACTGTACATATATATATATATACCTGGTCTGGACAGCTGATCATCCCTGTGCTAATTGTAAAACGGCCAGCACATTTCCAGAGATAAAACCCAATGAGGTTTATGTTAAAGTGGACAGAATGTTGAAAGCAAAATATGCAAGACATTTGTGGGAACTTCTGCATCAATTTTGGAAAGAACTTATATGTATATATTTATCAGTGGCGAGTGATCAGGACCAGTAAGGCCTTCTCTAATGAAATCACTGACTTACCTTTTATTATATTTTTTTCCTGAATATTCATAAACTTTTTACCCAGTAGTCTAGTCTCTTCATTTCATAGCGTTACTCTCGGTTGCACTGCTCCCGGTAGTATATGTTTATGTTAGAGATTCTCAGTGGTGGGCCGTCAGGGCCAGCAAAGCCTTTTCTGCTGACTTAAACAGTATCAGAAGCACTGACCTACATTTACAACCTAAATTCTAATATTTGTTCCATGAAAATGTATTAATTTATTCCCAACAGTCTATTCTCTTCTTTTCGTAGTGTTTCTTTTGGCTGCACTGTTTTTTGTATGTGGATGTGGATGTACAAATCTGTAGCGCTCTGCACACATTAATACATCTTAGTTAGACTTTTTTATGCCTACGGAGAAAGACAAATTAATTTGGTTGCAGACATACTTAAAAATTTTCAAGAAAAGCTAGACATCGTGAGGAGGTCGGTCAACCCCGAAGCTAGCTAGCTTGTCTCAGCCCGGGAAAGTGTTCTCCACTTCCAGACCAGTGAATACGAGCCGTACCACTGGATTACAGCCTCTGAGGAGCGGTGCACATTATGAGTCTGCGTCTCTGGTGAGTAGGTTGTATTTTATAGAAACTTCTGTTTTTGTCATGTTATTAGACAAATATTGATTCTAAACTGCTCTAGATGATGTAGGTGGAACAGTTGCGGTGGCAGTGTAGAGGTTTGGTGTCTTAACTGGGTTTCTTGCTTTAGTAAAATGGTATTCACCCTCCATATGTGAAATGCCTCTCTCTCTCTCTCTCTGTAATGCCACGCGTTGTTATATTGTGTTTTTGTATAATGTTGATGGTGGTGGTATTAACATGATAGTGGTGGTATTAAGAGGTGGATTAAGTCGGGTAAGTCTCCACTAAAGGCCCAGGTACCAAATGCACGGTCCACCACTGGAGATTCTATCAAATCATATTTCAGCTATTGTGTGTTGCCAGGCTCAAATAAATCTGCCTTGAGGCCTTTAGAATCAAAAGTTCAGGCACCTATAGCTTCAAATATATTAAATGCTTTAGTTGCTATAGTGTAATAAACTGTTTGAGAGGTAAGCAGTATGCACACACCACTACACAGTCCGGAGGATACTGCTTTTAATCTGACAACTTTTATTATAGCAATACCCTTTTACAGTGTCCCCCAGTAACATTGGCACCGTGTTTAACATGACCAAACAAGTCTGTGAAAATTTGTCGTGTTTAACCTTTCGATCTTTTGTTCAAAGATTCGCAAAAATACTCTGCTGTAGTAAATATCAAACATTTACAAACACAGTTTCATAAAAAAAAGATTGCCACAATTAATGATATGATAAGATAAAGCACAATAGCTTCAAAAATTGACCTTATTAGTTAACAGAAAATTGTCAGGTTCTGCATACATTTGCAAACAGATTGCAGTTGTTCTGTTTATTGGCTGTTGCATCAGTGTATAGTGTACAATATATAACTATATATAACTGTGTTTGTTATACAAAATGTTTGTTTTAATTTGTTTTTGATGTTCAGAGAGCCATTGCAAAAAAAATAAAAAATCATAAGAATGTTCCACTTGCACTAATCAGGTAATGTTATCATACACACGCAAGTGAATTGGTCACATGAGCACAGTGTGACACTATATGCTGCAGAGGACCCAAAAACATTGTACATATAAACATTTATTGTAGCTTTTTGTAGTTGTTTCAAAATGAAACGTTAAACATTTTATAACAAGCTATCTGTAAATGTGCCAAAAAATTGCTTTTCCAAATTGCAGCACCTGAACATCAATGCTATGACTACAAACGGCTGCTTGTGTTGATGAGACTAAAAAAAAAAGTTTATGCACACCATTAACACATTTGGTGATTAAATTCTGATTTATCTGCATAAAATGTGTACTTTTGATGGTGGGAAGGCAGGGAAAAGGTGATTAAGATGTTCGACTTTTGATCGGAAGGTTGTAAGTTCAACTCCCAGCTCCACTACTACATAACCGTTAACTGCCTAAATGTAAAAATACAATTACTGTAAATTGTCCTGGATAAAGCTGTATTCCATAAATGTAATGTAATGTGTTTGATCAGTGATCCATTAAGGCTAGTTTGTGGTCAAATGTGGACTCTTATGAAGACTGATTTCATTAGTAATTAGTGGGTACCAGGAATTATGTACCAGATTTAAAATGTTGTTGCCTCTACCATTAAAACTTGACCACTGACTGATAGAACTGGTTAAAAAATACAAGACACCTATGTTTTGCAGTGGCCATCTTAGTATGAAGCCTACAAAAACCTTTACTTTGAATTCAAAGCAGAAAATCCACATGCACTATGATAAGAATGCACAAAAGCTTAAAATGGAACTCTTCATGGAGGAGTGAACATCCCTCTTTAACTGAGTTAAACCTAATTAGACCTTATATTTCTCATATGAATTTTCTGCTAAATCCCTGCACTCTTATTCACTTCATGTCTGTTTTTAGCTGGCTCATTTAACACCCAAAAAGAATTGAACAAAGGACACGAATTGTGAAGGAATTATTCAGAATAGAATAATGCCTTCATTAACTCATAGACATTATGAAAGTGAAAAGGTTTGTTAATGACAGATGGTGATTTGTCTGCAGACGTAGCTGAACTTTAGCCATTCATTAAAAGGGTGTACCATAAACCATTCAAATCTGCATGTCCCCAACAAAGAAATTATAGCAGATTAGAAAAAAAGATATAATGTTCCTCCTCATAACTATGGTAACGTTACAATGTAAAAACACTTCTGTGTATATTTTTGTGTGAGAATAAAATGTTGTAAATGAAATCATGGGAGAGAATTCAAGGTCGTTACAGTCTGCATATGTTTAAAACTAACCTTGAGCTTGCTTGAAGAGTCCAAGGATGTAGTGCTACATTTTTATAGACTTGTTATTGAAAGCATGATGACATTTTCATCGCTGTCTCATGCTTCAGTACAGCAGCACATGAAAAGCGACAGCTCAGCAGGATGGTTCGGGATAGCATCTAGAAATACAAGATTGGGTCTCTTTAGATGCATCTTTTCATTACGATGGCCTGCTATGTCGTCTTTTATAGCTCATCACATCCTGCAAACTCATACCAGCTCATTTTATTCTGTCCATCAGAAGACTAATAAATATATAAAAGAGCTTATAAATATATGCATTTTGTGGTATTAGGTATTTTCAATATTTAAAATGGACGATGCTAAAATTTTGATGTTTGTGAATTAGCAATGAGGCTATTATGCATTACAATACAAGACCTCTCATTTGCCTATAATTGACACACACACACACACACACACACACACACACACACACACACACACACACACACACACAACAGAGGCAGATTGGTAGCTGCATTTGTGGTTTCAGAATGTTTGTTTTAATTTGATTTATGCGTTCATGTAATTAAATCATTCATGGCAAACAGAAAAGCTGTAACTCTTTCATTCCAAACAACAACAACAACAACATTACATTTTTTATGTTGTTTCCTAAAACTATGTGCTTAGTCTATCTTCTTTAAATTTTATCAAGCTTCAATATAAACTGTTATGCCCCACTTTCATAACAACAATCATAACAACAAGCCTATCCAAGCATGGCACTGAATGTTGATTAGACCAAAGCCAAAGCACATTTGGTGACTAAGGGTGCCTGCGTACAAAGAACAGCCTCACAGATGACTTAATAATGTGAGGCATCCAAAAGACAAAGGCATTTTGTGGGGAAAGAATATGATAGAGGAAATACCCTCCATTTTACTCTACCTCTTTCAATGTACCATTTTTCTCTGCTTTCTCAGACACTGCTAAAGATATTTCAATAAAGGAGGCTGTAAAACATTAAATTAGCCCTAATGAACACAAAATAAGATGGGCTTTTTATGTAATCACCTGACACAGTTGTCCTTAAAAGAAGGTTTGAATCTACTGTATGGGCTTTATACTATTCTGTGTCTCTTTTTAGATTAATTTGGGAATTTGTAGAATAATTTGTTTTATTTTTAAAATCATTTTAGTATACATGGATTGTATATAATTTTTATGTGTTTTTGGGTTTAGCTTAAATGGCAGCAAAGCTTTTCGATCTTGATTTGCTGAAGGCTAACAGCTGGGAGCTGGAAGAAGTAAGAGTGGCAAAGAAAATACAGTAAAAAGAAATGGCTGAAGTCCAATTCATAATAAAGAGGTAGGGCCAAGTGAAAGGGCAGTCATTTGATTGGCCTGTGCCTTTAAAAGCAAAAAACACAACACCCAAAAAATGGGTATCTGGCTGTGCTCATGGCTACTGAGCAAGAGGAATGTGGGTACTGGTCAGGCCTCTGATTACTGAATGTGTCAGCTAAGTGACTTCCCCCTCCTCACACTGTCTTTGTGCACTGCCTTGGTGATGGCTTATAGATTGGCGGAAGCCGATGTCAGGAACGTGTGAATATAACTCAGTGAAGAATTAGAGGAGGGGGGCATGGGTGGAGAGATTTGTGTCCAACAGGAAATGAAACAAGCTGCACACACTGTGTCCAAACAGTGATGAACTGATTCACACACACTTGAGAATACTTATATTACTACAATCAGCTTATAATTAGAAGTGTAGCTGCTACCTAACAACATAGCACATCCAGTGTAACCTAAAAAGTGTTTCCAAAATATTAATTTGCTTTAATTTATTCTTACTGTCACTTATTGTCTTTATGCACCTGAATGGGAGATGTGTTTATTGATGTAACTTGCAATAAAAAAATCTGGATGCACAATGTACATTGTACACTATTTTAGCTCATCAAGGTCTTCTTCTTCTTCTTCTTCTTTTTTAGGCTGCTCCCATTAGGGGTCACCACTGCGGATTATCCGTCTCCATACCCCCCTGTCCTCTACATCTGCCTCTTTCAAACCGACTACCTGCATGTCTTCCCTCACAACATCTATAAACCGCCTCCTTGGCCTTCCTCTTTTACTCCTTTCTGGTGGCTCCATCCTCAGCATTTTCCTACCGATACCCCATGTCCTTCCTCTGTCCAAACCATCTCACTCTCGCCTCCCTCACCTTGTTTTCAAAACATCCTACATGCACTGTCTCTCTCTTCAATTAAATTCAATTTCAATTCATATTTATTTGTACATCACTTTTAACAATGGACATTCACACATGGTATCTGTGGTGTTTGTGATCTAAATAGCTGGAGTCCCTTAAAAATATTAATGGAGCATTAATAAAGAATCTGGTTAGAGCACAGCGAGGGTGTGTGTGTTTGTGTTAGTGAATAAAAAATCAATTACATCTGTCACTATCTTTATCTTTCTTACCAAATCATTTTCTAGGCCTGGTCAGTTCTTCCCAGACCACCGAAGACCACAGACAAATTGAGAATTCAGATGATAAAACAGAGTTATAAAAGAGTAATAAAATAACTGAGCAACACAATATAGGAAGATCAGGCTTAAACAGCAAGTCATGGGCTTTCAGCCATTTCCCTGTCTCTCTTTTCTTTTCTCTTATTCTCTCTCAATCTTCTCCTTTTCCTAATTGCCTGATTAGTGCAAGACACTATGGGCAATGACTCTTTCTTCATTAACTACTTTTTTTGCATTCCACTGCACACCCCTCCCAAAACACATTCATCTCAAACCAATCCCAATTCTCATTACTAAACCAGCCCAGGATCATCACTATCCTTCCAACCGCCCCATGTATCTGTGTAGGAAGAACTGCTTCGCACATAAAATTGGGTTTCTTCTGCAACACCCACAGATTTATTTTTCACCATAGGCACAAAGAAACAATTGCAGAAATTTAGACTGAATATATCTTCAGGCATCTTAGTTGCTGAAATTCAGATGAAATGGGGAACAGGATTTGACAGGGTTGTACATTTTGCCTAAAAAGTGTCACTTTGTTGTGTTTATATGCAATACAGAAATTGTATCATTATATATTTTGTTTAAAACGCTAGGTCGGCATACAACAGTGTAACAGGATATGGAAAGAATGCCTGGAATGGCAACCCAAGAAAGATACACAGAGATCTCTTTCTCTGAATGAAACTTTATTAGCACTACAGTCCCTGACAAAAGTCTTGTCGCTTGTGTACAAATTGACCTGAAGTGCCGCTGAAATATATTTCTAATCAAGTTTTTTTTTTTTACAAGAAATGGCTCATCTTTAATCCTAACAGCTTTTGTAATAATGTTTCAGTGCAAAACGAAACTGTCAAAAGTATTCTAATATTCACAGCTTGGTAAAGCCCATTGAGGCAATTTTTGCAAAGACATAAGTGTTGTTGCCTTGTAATATGAGCTTCACCTGTGACTAATAATGGGTCAGTTAGGTCTCATGTGTGTATAAAAAGAACCCCAGTAGACTAGACCTTTACATCAACTGCAACTAGACCTCTGAAAACATGCCTAAGATTCACCCTGAGACTAAAGTTTTGATTATCAAGAGGCTGAAGACTAGATCCACTGCTGATGTGGCAGACACCTTCAATGTGTCTCAGCATCAAGTACAGAGGATAAAAAAAGGTTTGAAGAGACCAGCGACGTTTTTGACAAGCCCAGGTCAGGCTGACCCCGCAAGACAACTGCTCGAGAGGACCATTTGTTGGCTCGAAAATCCAAGGCTAGCCCATTTTCCACTGCAGCAGAGCTCCACGAGACCTGGTCACCTGAAGTCCCTGTGTCAGCCAGAACAGTTTGTCAGATTCTGTCTCGAAATGGCCTCCATGGTCGAATCAGTGCCCAGAAGCCAGCACTAAACAAAAGACAATTGAAAAACCGTGTGGCATTTGCCAAGGCCCACAGCCTGCTAAAAAGATGGACGCTGGAAAAGTGGCAGAAGGTGGATTTTTCAGATTAATTTTTTGTTGAATTACACCACAGTCACCACAAATATTGCAGTAGACCTATTGGAGCCCGCATGGATCCAAGATTCTCCCAGAAAACAGTGTTTCATGGCGGAAAAATCATGGACTGGGGTTACATCCAGTATGGGGGTGTGCAAGAGATCTGCAGGGTGGAAGGCAACATCAATAGTCTAAAATACCAAGAAATCTCAGCTACCTCTTATATTCCCAACCATAAAAGAGGCCAAATTCTGCAGCAGGATGGTGCTCCAGCGCATACTTCCATCTCCACATCAAAGTTCCTCAAGGCGAAGAAGATCAAGATGCTCCAGGATTGGCCAGCCCAGTCACCAGACATGAACATCATTGAGCGTATGGGTAGGATGAAAGAGAAAGCATGGAAGACGAAACCAAAGAATATTGATGAACTCTGGGAGGCATGCAAGACTGCTTTCTTTGCTATTCCTGATGACTTCATCAATAAATTGTATGAATCCTTGCCAAACCGCATGGATGCAGTCCTTTAAGCTCCTAGAATTCATACAAGATATTACATTTGGATCTCACAGCACCACTACTTAATTTGCTGACATATTTTTGTATTTGCAATAAATTTGTTTAATTTCTGTATAGGTGACAAAAACTTTTGTCTTGCCAAAATATGACCTTTCTGTCTTGATTAAATGCTAAATCTTTTTTCAGTGAAACTAATTTATTTCAGTGCATTAAACATAATTTGGGAGGGTTTTAGCTTTTCATATGAGCTATTTCTAACACCAATTGATTAAATAAAAGTCAGGTTAATAGCAGGTGTTTCTACAAAATAGATAAGCGACAAGACTTTTGTCAGGGACTGTACATCTCAATGTAGGAAAGATGGTGGCCCTTAATGATACTAATTACATCTCTTGGAAAGATCATGGCTGGTGTTTTTTCTTATTTATTTATTTTTATTTAAATATTATTTCTCCTTTGGTGAAGACGCTTTGTTGCGATGGTTTTTGTTTATTCACAGAATTGCATTTAGCTGAAGAAAAAACACTGGAATTGGCTTTTAATAATTCATGTGTCTTAGCCGTTTTTTTTTCATTGAACATGAGGTAAGAAAGAGAGCAAGCACTGCAAAGTGGCGGCCTATTTATCACACCCGCTGCCACAGGACAAGCCAATGAAAAATGTCCTTTTCATTGCGCTTTACTTTCAAGGTCTCATGCTTCCGCTGGGAAGATTAGGAATTAGAATGGATAAATAACCAAAAAAATGTTTGTTCTGCCCATTTTCTGTGTAACAATTCAAGGATTAGGCTGCTCGAAAGAGAGATGTGAAAGGATTTCGAAGCGGTAGTTAAATGGTCTAAAATGGGAACTCAGTTGCATCTTAATTGCTATTCTGACCTATGTGTCATCCTTCATCAGATCCTTTTGGCACCACTAGTGATCTCAATTTAAGCATATAAAAATAAACATGAATATTACAGTCAAACTGCAAAATTCATCTTAATAAACTAAAAAGAAAAATAATTGCCTTAGAGTGCCATTTGAGGCCATTCATGGCTACATGAAATCATATCCTCCCCAAGCAACATTCACAGCCAGCAGAAACTTTTCCCAGAAGACTCGAGGCTCGAGTAAAATATTAAACAAGCAGTTTACCAAGTCATTACTGTTCTCAGAAAACACAGGTGTATACAAAACAAAAACAAAAAGCAGTGTTGTGGTTGAACAAAAATCAGGGTAAATGTCATGAAATGTCATGTCAACAAATTAGACAATAGTATTTAAGTATATGGGAATGAATGCAGCCTTTATCTCCACATTTGTGCACATTCTCTTGTAGGTTGAAAATCATAATGTTTCTCTACAAGCAATCTGAACTGCACTGAGCTCTCTATCTCTTCATTTTACTTCAGATATTTGTAACAGTCAATGATGCTAAACAGATATTTGAAACACTCTTTGAACTTGTGCTATTTTTCTATACCAGCTGGTATCTCTCTCTCTCTCTCTCTCTCTCTCTCTCTCTCTCTCTCTGTCTCTGTCTCTGTCTCTGTCTCTCTCCCTGACTCTCACTGTGTGTGAGAGAGATCTGGAGGGTCAAGCACTTGTCTTTGTTATGCTAATACCAACCAGTGAGAGTTCTGTGAGCGGAAGAAGCAGAAGAGATTTGTTTTTCATGTTTATTTTGCAGGGGCAGGATGCTTGGTGAAGAGTATGACAGCATGTCAGTGATTTCATGCTGCCCTTCTTCCCCCTTCTCCTTCTGCATATGATGCCTGCAGGCAGGGCCATGTGCAGTAGCCAAGGAAGGAGTGAACCAGTCAGCCCACAGAGGCACATAATTAATAACCTTGGTCCTCCTTCTCTCTCCTCCTTTCTTTCCCTTTTACTCCTCCTCCTGAAACCCTTCTTTTCGTCTTTCACACATTGAGTTTCAGGGCAAGCAGAAGTCCTCGGTCATTGTTTCAGAGCAGCTGGTCTCAGCTAAGCAGATGCAATTACAGATTTACATCTGTCTCATCCTGCCCTATGCCCTTTTTAAAAATCTATTTCAAACTTTCTTTTCTGCTCAGTGTGTACTGGGCTCTCTATCCATCACTTAGTCTTTCACTGTCACTCACCATTACAGATGAAGTATTTAGTAGTATTTAAACAGCACTTGCCTACAACGGACCTATCGGTTTATATCATATCTGTAATCAAAGGACTTTGGTGAGGATTAAAACTAAGGTAAGTGTGTTTCTTTGTGATTCTGTCCAAGATTATAGCTCATAGACTGTTGGACGAGGTCTGGTATATTCATTTAGTATATCAAACTAATATTCCTACCCCTTGGATACAAGCAGGCCAATTATAAATGTGTTTAGCTGCAGGTACTAGTAGGTCAGTAGTAGCCCGTGTGTTTGTGTGTTTGTGTTTGTGTGTGTGTGTGTGTGTGTGTGTGTGTGTGTGTGTGTGTGTGTGTGTGTGTGTGTGTGTGTGTGTGCATATGTAAGCAGCAGGTGGTTTGTCCTGGATTTATGGACCTCAGGTCACCCATCCAGATGTCTTTAGTGTGTGTGGGAAGGCTCTGTCAGTCAGTGATAAATAGCAGTCCTAGAGCATACTGTCACTCGAATGTTTCCATAGCATCAGTGCAAATCCCCCACAGATACATCCTTCTCTTCTCTGTCGTGGTTGACTTTATCAGATGCCCTTCCTGAGTTAATACAGCTTGAAGTACATGGATTACACTGTTCTAAGATCAAAGTGTATAGCACAAACATATGGCATGCAGGTTACACAAATGTGACAAAAGACAACCAAAGACTATTTTCCAAAGCAGGTATAGTATAAACTCTGAGTTTACTTTTGAATGTTGGTGCATGTGGACTACTTCATTGTCAAATATCATGGGTTGCATGTACAAGGAATTTCTCATTGTGTGAGGGTGAAAAAAATATAAAAACTAGTCAAATAAAAGAATAATGTACTAAATAAAGATACAATACACAATATATAATTCGAACAGGGTATATAAAAGTGTGGCAATGCAAATTATAATATTTCCCAAATAAGTCTAAAATCCAGGGTTACAATATGACATTTCAGAATACTTGTTTTTAGTAGAGTTTAAATCCCAGGACATGGGAGATCTTCACACTATAGAAACTTTGGGTTTGGATTCAAATATTTGTATTCTTCCAGAGTATTTCTGACATGATCGTTCTTGACAAGAACCCCCTAAAGAAACCGTTTCCCATTTTATAGGGACATTTCCACACATTGTCTTACACCCTATTATATGACATGCTACACTGTGAAACAAAATTGTTATTAAAACATTCAGAAATAAAATATTCATATTTATTATTTTCACTCTGTCAATGGATGTTAAAATTTAATTTTATTTGTATTATTATATATGACAGACCACAGATTTATCATGAAAGTTACAGGTTCTAAGTGTTTATACAGTGTGTGTGTGTGTGTGTGTGTGTGTGTGTGTGTGTGTGTGTGTGTGTGTGTGTGTGTGTGTGATAAACAGTGGAAACAGATTGCAGATGGTGTCTATAGGATATTTTGTGAACACTGTTGTTTCTGACATGTCTTCAGTTTAGAGGCTCCAGGAGGGGAGCTGGAACAAATCCATCACATTAACCTGATTTAGGGTGTTCTCAACTAAAAACACCACCTAACCCCTCACCACCCCCCTTCATTCTTTCTTTTCTCACTCCATCAATCTTTCCCCCACAGCCACTCTAAGTACACCTGCTGCTGTTTTCTTATCTGCTTTGAACTGGTGATTTTATGGATGAGATCTCTGAATACAACATTTTGCTTCCTGAGAGAGAGAGAGAGAGAGAGAGAGAGAGAGAGAGAGAGAGAGAGAGAGAGAGAGAGTGTGTGTGTGTGTGTGAGTGAGAGAGAGAGAGAGAGAGAGAGAGAGAGAGAGAGAGACATTGAAATCTTCTTTTTTTCATTTTGCTTGTTCACTCTTTGCTGTACTTTGTAGCCATATGTGTGTTTCAGCTGTGCATCAGGGCAATGCTCTAAAACAGAGTGAAATAAAATTTTTGTCTGGAATTATGATTAGTTTTCCTTGGCCAGTATAAATTGTCAATCCCCACCTTTCTCTCTGGTCATGTTTTTTTCTCTGACCTTAAATAAGTTGCTCAGTCTGAGAGCTCCATTTAAAGTGTCCATTGACATCTATGTCTGCACCCTGGGATTTTCTTTGATGCTAAACACTGGCACCCTACAATCTACCAATGGTTCTGACTGTAATCGACTTGTTGTTTATTCATATTTGATGAATAGACCTGGATGCCTTGTGATAAAAGGTCCTCTCTGAAACTCAACTTAACTAGGATGCAAAATATTACAGCACATTTAAACTGACTTGAGCAGCATTTAGTCAGGGCTGTAAACGAGTGTGTAATGGCTGTAAATGAGAGACAGATGAGTGTGATTGATGAGTATGCACACGCTGGGTGTCTCATTGCTGGAGCATGAGCCAAGAAAAAGCTTGTCTTTTACTAAAAATCCCTTCATGCAAGTTGCAGTTTTCTCTGAGTACAGATCAGGTTTACAGCTGTGCCACACTGTGGGCATTGTGTAGCAATGGGCTAATTATAATTGCATATTGCAATGCTTTCATTTCTCAAGGAAAACCAGTAGAGTTGGTAATGTCTTGATTACACCAGTTACAGCAAAGCTTATTCACAGAATTTCAGGCAACAAAGTGATGTTGAACTAAAGCAATGAAATCTGTGAAAATGAAAACAGAAATATATTTGCTCAAAAGTTGTGCAGCAAAATAAAAAGTAGATTTGTGTTTTCCTAGATTTCTCTCCTCCCTCTTTTGAGATCTCTCTCTCTCTCTCTCTCTCTCTCTCTCTCTCTCTCTCTCACACACACACACACACACACACACACACACACACACACACACAGTAATGCACTTAAAGACCTCTGTGGATAGTTAACCTTCTATTTTAAGGCTGGTATGTACAGTTGATAAGCTTACTGTGTTTCAGCCAAAGATGCAAACTCATTCAGCATCTGCCTGTTGCGTCATGGACAGCGAGTTGACTGGATTAACACTAATGCATACACTTCAGACGAAAATGACAGATGTGATCACTTGTCATACATCATCATTTTCAGTGTGCTCTTAAAAATGATGAGAGGAGCTGTCTTAAGGAGACATTTGTCTATGCTGAGCTAGAAGTTGTTCCTGTAATGTCAGGGGAGGACTGTTAGCATTAATGAGTGTGGAATGCTATGAAGAAAGGAGGAAGTGTAGGACAAGATGAAAAGGAAGAATGAAACAGGTAGGAGGATTGTGGTTTGCTACAAAAAATATCTAGTTTTAAGAATGTGGCTGGATTTTTTAGCTTTCCCTCATGGGTCAGGCTTAGTTTTGTGTATGATATTCATATGGATACAGTATAATAATAGTTCAAATATATGTGAGATTTGCAAATACTGAAATTGTTGTTATATATTATATAATATCTTGTTTTTTGCAAAAATGTATAAAAGAGTATTTTTTACCCATTATATTAATTTGTATTTCGTCAATCTTTTCAACAAAATGGGCAAAAATGTGATTTTGTCCCTTGAATGGTTGTTTTTAGCTGATTTAAGTATTTTAGAACCTGCTGATCTTCATATCCTTAGAACAGTCTCACACATGCTCATTTCATTTGACCAATGTGAAGCTGAAAAAAAGGAAAATAATATACTAATGCTTTAACAATTTCACAATAACCGGAATTCAGTTTCACTGTAGAATATGTGTAATCACATCTACCTGAATTTATTGAATCGACACAGAGTAAATTTTCCCCATCTGAAAAGGACTGCTGTTAATATGTGTACTGTGATTTCTACAAAGTCTGGCTTGATAACAGCCTGTGGCTTGTGGCATGTCTGTAAAAAAAAAAATCAACCTTTTTATGCTGTGTTTGATTTAAGTCACACTCCTGTTTAAAAAAATCTGTCAAGAAGCACGTTTCCAGAGTTGTCCTGGCAGTGATCTAACTAGAAATTAATTTGGATGAGATAAAAAAGTAAAAAAACTAACAACAAAAAATATTTTGTCTAATAAAATGCATTGCAAGTGGATGTCAGATTGTGGTAGGAACATTTCCAGGTTACGAATGTAACCCTGGTTCCCTAAGGGAACGAAATGCTGCATCGACAACGCCTGAGGAACGCTTCCGTGTTGTCTATGCTCTGAATCACATGTGCAATCCATCTATGAAAAGTGGTTTCATCACCAGTGGGGTGACATCACAACCAGAAAGCTATAAAAAGCGCATCAAGTGAAGCTAGCATTAGCTTCTGTAAGCTAGTGTGGCATGAAGATGCATCGTCTCATTCCCTCAGGGAACCAAGGTTACATACGTAACCTGGAGACATTCTCTTTCAGGAACTCGAGCTGGGTCAACAACGCTATGGGAACGAGAGTCCAATACCGCCAGGCTGACCAATCCCTGCCTAGTGTATAGGAGCACAGCTAGGTTGAAGGACAGAAGGGCAGGGTGGCACTAAGGTCAAGGTTATAAAACCTGACAAAAGTTTGCAAAGCTTTGTAAATGTCATTGAGAGACACTTCAGAGCACCAGGCCTTAGAGCCTACCACACTCCGGGTCAAGTGCACTCTGACACCGAAGGGAGCAGGGCGACCCGAGGACTCTCGAGAGGAGGATGCAATAGCTTCGATAATTCACCTGCTCAGCGTCTGCTTGTTTGCATGAAGGCCTTTCCTCTGCGGGCCATAACAGATACTGTAAGCAACTGTTCCAACTTCCTCCACGGACTCGTTCTGTGGACGTAAGGTTTTCCTTTTCTTCTTCCTCAGGAGACTTTCTACTTTTTGTTCCATAACCAGAGCCTGCTCGGGTCCCACCTGGGTGGAACACATCCCGTCGAACCTGGGGGGAGGAGACCTGAACTGAATCATCTACAGTATGCATGACCCATTAAGACATGTCTGGCAGAGCTTCCCAGGCTGCCAGGTAGTCCCTTAAGTGTATCATTTTCTCGAGAGTGACCTACGGTGCGCCTAGAGCCGGAGCTATGCCCTGGTGCAGCTCTAGGAGCCTCGAACTAGGCTGCAAGTTCTCCAAGTCCGCTAAGATTCCGGGTGGAGATCATGGAGAGTGCTCACTGGAGCCTCTCCCGGCAGTGTCCCACCAAGCAGCCACAGGAGAGGTGGTCCAGCAATAGGGCCCTATCCCTTTCTGAAAGACCTGATAGGGTATGCCATAAATGCCTCTCAATGGAGGCTAGGGTGGCCATAGACTGGCCAACGGCAATAGCGGTCCCCTCTGTGGCCCTGAAAGCTAAATCCGCCATACGACGGAGCTCCTGGACCTTAAGGGATGAGAGGCCAGAAGTGTGAGGAGCGGGGGCACCCTCCTCAAAGAGTGCACACTGGGAGTGGAGCATCCGCATGGACATGCGAGCACAATGTGCACAGTCGGCTCCCTCAAGATCCAGACTAGCCACACAGCCGAAAGATGTGATTAGTCTTTTTGGTAGCCTTCATATTTTGGACAAACAGTAGACAAGCAATTTGACATAGAAATACACACAGAGCGCTTCAAGAACAAAGAGAAGCTAGCGCTTTTTATAGCTTCCTGGTTGTGATGCTTTCCATTGGACGGATTACACATGTGATTCAGAGCATGGACAACGCAGAAGTGTTCTCAGTGTTGTTGATGCAGCTGAAGTTTCTGAAAGGGAACAGTGATCAAAACAATTATAACGGCTTTCTTATGCAAACCTGCATATTATTACCTCCACATTTTGCATCCTGGAATCAACATAGTCTAAAAAATCCTTTCTTTAATTCCTTTTTTATATCTACTTTATTCATTTGCAAATCTCATCGTCAACTCTTGTACTCCTTGGGTTTTTGTTTGTTTGTTTGCGGTTTGTTTGTTTGTTTGTTTGTATCAGCAACTACATTGTGAACATGGCAATTAAAACTAAAAGAACCTGACTATGAGAAAAGGCTGTGTTTCAAACTCAAAGATAAGAAATTACAAAGACTTTATTGTGTGTATGGATAGTTTTATACTGATTTTGAGCTGAGATAAAAGCCTATGGGAATTTGTTTGTGAAAGATATTGATGCTATTGCCTGCTTTAACCTGACATTTTTCTGCATGACTGGAAAAGACCACTGGAGTGCACACAATGTAACAGTATGACTTGCACAGATGGCGAGTAAGAAGGTCCATGTCTATCTTCCTGCACTCTAGTGTTTCTCTCATGTTTTGATTCTGCCTTCATTTCTTTCTGTCTGTTTGTTGAGTAAGTGACATATTCTACAAAACCCAGGGAGCCTTGCATTAGCATATTTCTCCTTTTTGACTCTGTTGGATTTGACAGCATGACTGCTGTCTGTAAAGTGCTGCATTTTTGACATTATCCTAGTTTTCGCATGAAGGTGCAAAGAGTGTGAACTACCTGATTGAATCTGATTTGCTATCACAGATACAGCCACTGTTGTTCTTATTTCTACTGAAATAGTTGGATTGCTTGTTTTTACCATGTGATCATTTTAAGCAAGCCTGTTAACCTTGGCAATGAATTCTTCTCACCATCTTCAAGAGCAATTTTCCCTTGGGGATCTGCTCTGACAGAATAGTTTATTAATTATACAATGCATGGGAAATTCTGTTTCTTTAGTTCATTTGTCCACATATACAGCTAATCATCACAACATCATAAACGTAGTGTAAGTGACAATAGGAAACATGGAAGACAATGCTCTGTAGACTGTAGATGTGACACAGTACAATGGCAGAACAGATGAGAAGTGGGACGGGGGTGAGTGCATAGCAGCCGCATATCTAACTGTACAACTGGGCATATGGCAGATTTTAGCAGTTTTTTTATGCAACTCACTGATTCATCTAAACGTCGGTGTTTCATACTTTATCAGCTTAGTTTAACCATTTGTAAGGATGACAGTAAATAACAATTTAAGGATTGTAATTGGATAATTGCATGTTTTTGTTTTCAGCATAGTCACATGACCAACCCAAAAAAAAAATAGGACAAGAAAAATTGATGCAATCTTCCAGCCAAGTCAATCAGACGGTAAAAATAAATGTGTCCTCATCTTACTCTTTAAGTCACCATAAGAAATTAAAGCACGAATGCTCTCTATATTGTCAGAAAAAAAAGAGAGAGAGCGAGAGAGAGAGAGAGAGCACAGAAAGTATATATATAAGGTTTTTTTTTTTATCATACATTTACATTCATATTTCACATTCATTGTACATATGCTTACATATATATATCACATGCTGTAAATATGCTACATATTTATCTGCACTATTTGCATGAGTGCTACATTTTACATCTATCTATCTATCTATCTATCTATCTATCTATCTATCTATCTATCTATCTATCTATCTATCTATCTATCTATCTATCTATGTAGCTATCTAGCTAGCTAGCTATCTTTAATTATGTCATATGTAATCTATGAAAAATTTGTGAATTTGCATTTCATTTTTCTTTGAAATTACACATTTAAACTCGGGTGGGAAAAAATGAATGACGTCAAAAGTCCATGAGTGAAATAATTTGTGTATGTTTTACATGGGAGTTGTGTGATTATTCACATGTGATGTTAATGACTTTGCAGTATGGAAAAGGCTAAAATGATAATGACACCATAAAGCTAAACTTAAAAAAAATAAAATAAACATATATATATATATATATATATATATATATATATATATATATATATATATATATATATATATATATATATATATACTGTGTTTTGAAGGCCTTTTGTGTGTATAAATATTTTAATGTTAAATAAATCTTCTCAATGAGTATTTCGCATTTATAAATGGTGATATAATCCATTAGATTCAATTTTTCGAAAATAAATTGAAACATCTAACTAACATTAATGACCTTAGTCAAAATTGCCCTTATGTGCACATGGTAGCGCAGAGTCAGATCAGATTAAGCGACTGTCCCGCAAACCAAGCTGACTTTGTGAGCTATTAGCGTGGTATTATCCAGGCTGAAACGATGGTGCGTGTTATTAGCAGGTTAATAACCGACTTAATGCTGTCTACTCAATTTGCTTAATAGCATGATCCCCTCATTACTATACCAGAGAGAGTCAATGATCACGAGTCTGCAATCCCAAGATAGTTGCCATTGCCGGGCATACTTTACATTGAGAAGCAGGAGAAAAATTGGTTTAGACCAGATGGGTAACTTTTCATAAAAGAAACTTCATAACAAACCTACATTTTACCTTTGGCTTTTTTGTATTGCAATAAAAATTATTAAATTAGATTAACTTTTATTAATCGGTTAGGTTACATCAGAACCATGCTGTATTGAAGGTGGTTATAGAGTTTCCAGTCTTTCCTTTACAAAGCAATAACAACTGGCTTTTGTAGCACAAATTGCTAACTCTGCGAGATTCCTGCTAAAACTAATTGGGTAATTTTCAAACACAATGTAGTTTAAATGACTGAATTAGCAAAAAGCTGATTGGCTGAAGTATTTGAAAATATTGCATTATTGCATCATTTATGGTTTCATACAAATGACTAATTTCTATACATGTCCTCAGAAGAACTAAATAAAATTGTATAAAAGTTGGGCACCTGCCTATATAATTTGTATAGGCTTTCTCCTCCACTCTTCTGGGAAGATTTTCTACCAACAATTTTGGGTTGTGGTTGTGGAGATTTGTGTTCTTTCAGCCACAAGGGCACTAATAAATTCAGGTACTGTTGTAGGGTGAAAAAGCTTGAAGTGTAGTGGTCACTTGGGGTGTGGTGGACACTTTGAGGAAGAACCACATGTGACTGCAAAAAAAGGCAGAGGTCCCAGTACTTTTGTTTATATAGTGAATCTCTATTATTACTATGTAATGATAGTCACAGTCAAAACCTTCACTATGTAGCAGTGTGATAAACTACACTGTTTCATGTTAGCATTGTGTTCTTACAAAACCTACATCTAATGCTTCGTCTAACAAAAAAAAAAGGGAAATGTTTGTCGATCGATAAACAATTTGTAGGATGTATTGACAGGAAGAGAACTTGAGAAATTTGGCATCAACTGAAAATAAATGACCAGCGAGTCAATTGTTCTGGTGTTTTAAAGCACTATATAAAACAACTTTAGTTTTACTTGACAAAGACAAACGGTTTCTGTAATTACTAATTGCACCTGCAGGCGAGGGGGAAAAAAAACCACTGTGTCCATTTAGGATGTAACTTATATCCTGGGTATTTTGATATTTGCCCTGCTGGTGCCCTGCTGGTGCCCTGCTGGTGCCCTGCTGGTCTGCGAATCCAGACATCATTGCTCTTTTTGTGGCCCAGAGAGGGCTCATGGTGAAGATCTGCATTGATTTTTAAATTATTCACATCCTTGTACTCCAGCTTCCTTTCTTTCTCTTGTTATTTGATGTTTGGAAGGGGGCTGTTTGATCGGCGAGGGGGAAATACTGAATGACCTACTTTTTTTCATCTGAGGTGCTGACATTTTGAAGGCTTTATTCTGCTTGTAAAATTCTTTCATTTTTGCATCAAGTTGTCGATTTAATACAGAGCTTAAAACTGATCTTTTTCTATTTGCCTATGACATTATTTATTCAAATTAACCTTTTATGAGAAATTAGATATAATTGTTAGAATTGTCCAAGCTTTACATAATAGTGCTTATGCTCAAGGGCATATTTCAGAAACATGATTTGCATGCCTATCATGCTAATATAACATGTGGTAGTAGATTAACAAAGATAGTGGTATATACTAAAAGCTAGGAGGTATAGTGTAAACGCCGAGGTTGTGCCATCAACGCTTCCTTTTTTCTGCAATCACACCAACCTGTCATACATGTAGAACATTTCACAGATTCTCCAGAAGTGAGAACAGGGAGAGGGATGTTATGAAGCAACGTGTGAGCCACACTTTTACACACATGCACATTTGGAGGGAAATATCTTTTTCAAAGTTCTGCTGAGTTGATGAGGTAAAGCGTAGGCATACAATGCTTTCCTTCTTTTTATACACTTAATCCGTTTTCCAACTGATTGTAGTTAATGACCGCAGGAAAATCATTCCAGATCCTAATGATATTCTGAAATATTTAATTATTCAATCACTGATCAGACGGTTCAGTGGTGCGGTGAGTCGGGTTGCCCTCTCACAGCTCCAGGGTCTCCAGTTGATATGAAGAATCTCTTTTATTGTCCATGTGGATTTTCTACACTAAAAATGCAGAATGGTATACTGACTACACTGAATTGCACCTAGGTGTGAACAAAGATGTCACTGTGTGTATGTATCCATGTCTCATACTCAGTGGAAAAGCTCTGGTTTTACATCAACTTTGATCAGGATAGAGCGATAATTGAAGAAGAATTAATAACTGATGAGTCATCTATGGACATATATCATAAGTCTACTGTGATCTACCCATTTGCTGACATATTTTCTGTGTGATCACCAAAATCTTTCATTTGTTCACTCTTGCTTGTAGTCTGCCTACAGCTTGACAAGTGATGTTATTTATTGGAACTTTTCAGCTTATGAACCTTCCTTTTACAGGCAGATCTGTGATTGACAGCTGCTCTTTCTTCTGATTAAATTTCAGCCAAACATCCTTCGAGTGCATCGATCCCATATGCTCATTCTTTATGTGAAAACACTCCCTTTTAATGTTGAGGGCTAGAAATGGCCAGCATCTAAAGCATGAATGTTGAAATGTGGTGAAAGGTAGAGATAATTATTATTATTATTTAACCTTTCTCTTTCATCTTTCTTCATTCATGATTGTACATTTTCGTGGATAACGTCTACGAGCAAACTGTCAAGCCTTACACTAAACTGACAATCGGACAGACTTTTCCTGACCTTTAAAATTGTCTAGTGCAGAAATATAAGAGTGGGTGAAATGTTACTGAGGGATGTCCAGCCGAAAAATCCCTAATAGCATACTTTTCACACTGCTTGGTACCCAAGGTTCATTTGAGATGGTTATAAAGCATAATAAGGGTTTCGTTAGCTTCTTAATGGTACAATTCATTGTCCTTTCCTTTTGGGTAATGGTGACACTTTTTCACTATTCAGAGTGAATGCTAAGGAGGTGTGTGTAATGACTGTAAGAGCTAGCTCATGAAATGTGGGGGATGGGGATAAGGGCTACGTATTTAATCAAAGCGGCCGAGAAAAGGGGCAGGTCTGCTTGGTGTAAGGATGTCCAGTCCTCCAAGGTCAATGTGAAGATTATCAGAGGGAGAAAACATGGTAATGAGCTGAACTCCTCCTATTAACTATTCATTATAGCAGAGGAGGGAAGACAGGGGCAAGAAGAGGTTTGAACCTGTGCACACAGCTGTAGCTCCAGGGTGGCATACAGTATTTTGGAGTGTGTGTTTGTGTGTGTAATGTGGGGTCAGATATATTCCTATATTGCAGTGAGGCACAGCTATAGGCATGTCTACTGAGAAATTTAATTATGTTTACTGAAACTGTCTATAGAAATTTAGTGCTGTCAGTATTATATTTGGTCTTATTTGCCTCTTTGTTTGGTCAGAGTTTACTCTGGCTTTTTAATTGAAATGACAAAATACTCAGTGGTGTTTTGTGTATTTTAGGTGCAGAAGTAAAGAGCACTGTGAAGTAGGGGGTTGGAGTGACATAAGGACCAATGAGTGCAAGAAACACAAACATAGCTTTAGGGGTACAATAGAATTGTGTATGTGTGAAGGGGAATTTGCTGTTTTGGAAAAAACATACACACACACACACACACACACACACACACACACACACACACACACACACACACACACACACACACACTTGGAGAAATACTAAGACATCTTCTTACAGAGCTTTCTCCCACTGTTAAGAGGTGTGCTGGAGGATTCCTAGATTGTACAGGTGATGCAGCCCACATGCCCCAATAGAATAAGAGGCAGGTTTCAAATGGGTATGTGTGTGTGTTGTGTGTTTGTGTAAGTGTAGGAGGGATGAGAGGGTGGGACAGAGATATCAGAAAGGACTCGCCCAGATAGCCCAAGCACGCTGCTCCAGGTTGCCATGGTAACACCTAACGGATGAATGAATGACATCATGGCGACTAGGAGGTGAGAGAGTGTGAAATTGATTTGGTGGAGAAAAGCGTAGGCGTACGAAGACGCACGTTTTTCTTCATCACTCGTGCACGCTCTCGCTCTCACTCTCTCTCTCTCTCTCTCTCTCTCTCTCTCTCTCACACAATCTCTCTCTGCCTCTCTCCCTCTTGCTGGCTCTACCCTCCTTGCTTCACACTCTCTTTCTCCCCTTCTGAAGACGGGATCTCTGGTATGTAACACTCTTTTTTTTGTTGTTCCTTCTGGTGTAATTTCAAATGTGTTTTTTTTTTCAGGTAGAGTGCATTGCTGATACCTGTTTGATATTTTTAGGGGTCTTGAGATCTGAGTGCTCATTGATGTTGACTTGCATAATTTGAGCATGAATGAGTGTATGGGAGGGAAAAAAAAGAGAGGGTGAAAGTAAGTGTGTGCATGCATATTCGTTCGTTTATTGCTAAACACTCACGTGAGGGTGTTTGCATAAGTGTGTGTGTGTTTACGTGTGCAGGAATCCAAGTACGAGCAATTCAGTTTTGCTTCTGACGTGCCATTTTACTCTGTTTTTCCTTTCCTATTCTGCCATCAGTCTCAGCATGTTAACAGTCTGTCCAAGGTCGCTGACATGATGCTGACAAATGGATGCCTAGTCACTGCCTGCAATTGTGAGATTACGTCTCTAATATCCATCTGGACTTGAACCAAGTGAAACCCCCACTATGGTGGTGGCCACATGCTTATTTTGTGTTGTGTGATATACATGTACAGGTGTGGCTCTGTGCTTTCTGTTTACTCGCACTGTGGTAGATAAATCACTTGAAGGGAAACTCGCCACCTTCCCACATATCATTTAACAGTGTGTAGAATTGGGGTGTCAGTGTATTGTGCAGTCTATGGAAACATATCTGCGTGCGTGAGCGTCTGTGTGTGTGTGTTGCTTGAAATTATGGCGGCCCAATTTGCATCCTCCGTCAATTAAATGTTCGGTGTTAAATCAGGGAAGTGCTTTTTCCAATAGATGGTAATGCCCCATATGTAAGGGATGTCAAATCAACCTGGTGACCTTTTGCAGAGTTTATACACAAAAGGAGGTGAAAGGTCACAGAGTGCTGTGTTGTTTTCAATCGAAGCTTGGTGCAAAACATGCGTGTGATGGTCTGCGTGCTCGCAGCACATACTCATGCTGCATTTCCACAAATATATCAATTTATTTGCATTTCTACTTCATATGAGCAGGATTTAACTTCAGTGTAATCAATTATTCATCGGCTCATTATGCATGTGGGTTCAATTATCTGCTCATTTAAATCTATACAGATTGTCTCCAGCACATTCAATACAATTGAAGTTTGAGTGAAACAGTCTGATGATGGACAAACTGAACTGATCTCCCATGAGCGATGTTTTCGGATTTGGTTTAATGTGATGTGCTTTATTCATTATGGAGGGGTATGTGGGTATTTCTGAGACTTGTCCGTTTTGGAAAACTGAGACAGAATAATGAATAACTAATGAGCTGGAAATGAGGATGTAGCTGCTGATTGAGCAGAGTGAGGTTTCACTTTGCTAAATCTGGCTGCGTGTGGTGCCTGACTGTTAATGTGAAGACATTGCCCCCATCAGGTGGTTTTATAGAATCGCAATTTTGCTTTCTATTTTTGCACTTCTCCTGTATGTGTCCCTCTCTCTCTCTCTCTCTCTCTCTCTCTCTCTCTCTCTCTCTCTCTCTCACACACACACACACACACACATAAACATGCAGTACAGGAGGGAGTATTCCACCAAGAAAATGGGTTGCTTAGACACAGTATTGTTTACACCACAGAAGATATAACAAGTGTGTGTGTGTGTGTGTGTGTGTGTGTGTGTGTGTGTGTGTGTGTGTGTGCGCGCGCGCATGCATGTGTTATAATCAGATCATCTGGTGTGCACGTCTGTGTTCAGATCCCTCTTTCCTTGTATGTTCTGTCTCTGGGGAGAAATGTACTGCCACCAAATGGCTCATCTGTGGGGGGTTTTTTTTGAAGTGAGAGAAAAAAAGATCTAGGCCTCCCTGACTCTAGGGATATGTGTGTATGTGCAGGTATCTGTCCTGTTTTGAGACAGGATAGGAAAAACGATGTTTGAGACCATCTTTGGGTTATAACATACACATGGAGAGGCACATTTGAACAGTTCTGCTGCTGAGCATAATTATGTTTTGCTGTATCGCTATTTACTAATTAAAGTGACACATTTCAAGGAACAAGATAAGTAAGATATAAAGTAAAACTTTTTTTAGCAAATATCTAGAAAAAAAAATTCAAGCATTAGGCACTTTATATATTCTTGTTTCAGGATTGTTTTGAAGATTGTGTTCGGTTTTATGTTCATGCATTATTTTTTTTTTTATATATCAACATGCACATAAAACACGCTCACGCATCTAAACTAAAGGATTTAGAGTTGACGATTCCCCTTTAAGCATGTGTTTGGTTCTGGAGAGAAATGAGAGACAAAGCCAGGAGGAAACTCACACAGATATGGGGAGAATATATGAAACTTCGAACACACACCTAAGCTCAAATCTAAACACAGGACTGTGACATGAGCAATAGGGCTCTTGCTTTGGAAAATAATACATCAAACATCAAATGAATTAAAATTTTTCAAAGTGTGTATATTTTCATAGATGTTCCAGATAATTATTTTGAGAAGCTGAATTATCTGAAGTTTCCTTCTGTACCAAACTTCTTTAAAACATAAAATTTTTTATTGTGTGGTATTCATTTATTATGATTTCCATCCAATAATATTTCCATCACCTTATTATTAATGGTGGTCTAAAAGTACAAAAAAAACCCTTTCTGTTTACATGTGTATTAAAGTTGAAAGATATTATTTAAATAGTTTTTACTTCTTTGTTTGTTTTTGCGGGAATAATCCTGCAGATTGCAGGATCAGAATATATGCTTTCTTTTTTATTTTGAACAGAAATATCTGTGAAAAATTAACCTGTGATTTTTATATACTGCCTGTGCTTGAGGGAGTAAAATACTCAATAGTCATTTAGTATCTTGGCCAAAATCTACTAGAGGTCAGTTGTCTCTGGCTCTGTCGTGCTCTGTGACTGTGCTGTGGCAGGTCTCCTGAACAGCTCGCTTGTCCAACAGCTGAGTGTGTGAGGGCAGTGTTTGGGAATGTGGTGAGTGCAGTTGGAACAGCTGTCAGTGTGTGCTCACACTCTCCTCACTGTGCATGAGAGATACAGGAACTAGTAAGAGTGATGTGTTACAGGACGCACCCTGTAACCCTGTAAGGCGTCATTCGTAAGGTAAGCCAAGGGGACAAGTCTGTTAAGAGCTTATTTATCTTGCTGTTGAGTGTTTGTTCAAATGTTTTATGCAAATACACTCATTCTTCCATTTTGTGTTGTGTTATTAAATAAAGAGGTGAGCTTAGTGAAGTACATTTTGGACAATTTTATTCAGCGAGGAAAGCAGAGAGATGTATATTAAATATATAAATCTAAACTCTCTCTCTCTCTCTCTCTCTCTCTTTCTTCCTCTAGCCCTCTGGCTATAGCAGTTAATGGGCTATATTAATCACTGATCTTTTGGAGTGATTTTCCTTGTGGCAAATGTAATAGTTCGGAGCCTCAGAGTCAGGAAAACAAAACAAAGACGACAGACAGAAACTTTCTTTGCTTCACTTCATCATTGGTCAAAATGTGAGGGCTAAAATGCAATCCACCAACAGCTTAACCAAAAAAAATAAGTAGCTGAGACCTGCATTGTATGATGGCATAATAAAATGAATAAGAATGATATTTGGGAAAAGTGTTATGCAATTAAGAACTGTATTTGTGGTGCTGCAAAATAGCATTTTAGTCCAGCGTTCTTTACATAAACATAAACAGTTACTCGTTACTTCATTGTTGATTACTTACACCAAAAAGTAATGCGTTACTGTTAAAAGTAACTTTTTAGTTACTTTTTTAAAGAACCTTCTTTAATGTTTCCATTAATGCATTTTTATGCGTTATGGTCTACAAACACAAAACTGACTTAATCACAAAGTAATTTTTAAACACTATTTCATTTAAGTCAGACCAGCACAAACTGAATATATCACAAGGATTTCTGAAATAAATAACAAAACAAGCTGAATAATATATGCAGAATCAAAAACTAAAGTGGCTTCTGCTGTTGTGTTGAGCTCTTAAAAATGTTCCTTTCACAGCTAAAGTATGAAAACTATCAACAATGTAGAACAGAACACCGGGTTAGCTTCTAGCTACTAGCTCCTCAGGCATGGAGGTCCTGGAGGAGCTTCGACAGATTGGAGGTGCTGTTTATCGCAGTAGATACGAGCTTCAAACCAGAAAGACACAGCTTACATTTGACTTAAAGGTTTTTGTCTTTATACTTAACTAAAGTGAAATAATGAGCATATTTCCATTTTGAGAAACTCGTCTTGCTCTCGCCTCGACTCGCCATTACTGCCGCACAGACCTGAATAAACGGAGACGCGCCCACAGCACGTCTTCTTCGTGTTTACAGTGGTTCAATCACCAATCCTACAATGCGACACTGCTGTAAACAGGTTAGGCTGTCGTCTACACTTCAGCCCAAATGAATTCATTTATAAAAGTAACGGGTAACGCACCATACGGTAACAGTAACGAAGTTACTTTATTTTAAAAAGTAACGGGTAACGCACCATATGGTAACGGTAACGAAGTTACTTTATTTAAAAAAGTAACGCGTTACAGTATTAGTTACTGTCAAAAGTAACGCGTTACGCATTACCCAACACTGCTTATGGTTTTGTCTTTTGCTTGTTTTATGTCCTTTCTTCTGTTTTTGGATGAGAGAGGTCAATCTATTAGTAAACATATCTATTTACACTTTTCCATTGTCCTTTAAATGTATTTTGTGGGAAAAGTATGATCGATCGATTAATTTCAACATACTAATGAGCTTTTCACATTGTGTAAATACAAGACCCAACTGTCACAGATAGGCCGGGAAACCCTGTAGTTTAAGCTATAAAGAAATTGCCTCATCTTTTTCCAAAAAAATTTCTTAGGACTATTGGGTTATAGCTCTGAAAGCACAAGCAAACCAGCCATTTCTGCTCAGGAACACAGAAGCTTCAGCTCCACAGATTTACTAAAATACTTCAAAAATCTAACAAAAAAGGAGGAAATGTGAAACTGTGCACAGTGGATTGTAAGAAAAATAATTAAAATCTTAGTTTGAGTAACAGTAACATTAAAATTCCCATTTTACATGATAGTAATATACAGGGACGTTTCTAGCCTTTTTGGCACCCTAGGCAAGATTCCTATTGTCACCCCCAATGGCTCTGCTCTCACACCACAATGCTCCACTCCATCCCCACACTGTACACATCATTTACAGCCTTCTCTAAAAAAGATTAAACACATTAATTAATCTTTGCAAAATTAGTATGTAAGCATATACTGTGTATTAAACTTCAGCAGAAAACCAGGTACAAGTAAATAATTTAAAAGGTCGAGGGAGGGCGAGGGTGGCAGCAAGGCAGGGGGCGCTGATTGGCCCCAGCTGGTTGCACCCTAGACGACCGCCTAGTTTATCTATGCCTTGAAACTGTGCTGGTACTATAGTAAAATCTTTCAGTGGGTTTATATCTATATTAAAATTATTTTTTTTCCAAGCCCAGGAAAAGTTAGTTTGTTTGCTTGGAAATGTCCTTTTCATTCCTTTTATAAGGAATTGTGAAAGAAACAGAGTTGTGCTGAAAATCTAGGGATGTCTACAACGTTCACATTTTTTGTTTACTTCCCATGACTGGGAGCCAAACGTTTATTTGAATTAGGGGAATTTACACACTCCTAAGACAATGCATCAACATTTTTCTCTCTTTGTGCTTCTAGTAACTGAGCAAAACTGATTTACTTTAGCCTCCAGGTTCTCTGGGCTTTAGTGGTTCGTTTTTCATGGTTTATATGAAACAGCTCTTCTACTCCCTCTGTTCTTTTTTATGGTTTGTAATTCTTACTCTCACATACACACACATGCACATACACACAGTGATGGGATGTTTCAGAAGGTCTGAGTTATGCTGAGTGATCACAGTAACCTGTGTAATCACATCACTGGCTGCCTGGTGAGTTGGGAAGTGGGTGTGTCCGAGTGTAGTGCTAGGCTTGTCCGCATCTTAGCTCGGTGAACTGCTAATGGTTCTTTTTTTTTACTGGTATCTCTGATGCACCATTGGACTTTCAAGGAAGTCTGGGACTTATGTATGGGATGAGCATGAGTGTCAAGGGGTGATGCTAAATTAGATTCTATCAATCTGTCTGTCTGTCTGTCTGACTGTCTCTCTCTCTCTCTCTCTCTCTCTCTCTCTCTCTCTCTCTCTATATATATATATATATATATATATATATATATATATATATATATATATATAACCACGACACTCAACATTTCATTTGGAGCTGAACTAAGAGTAACTTGGAGTAAAACATAGTTTGTACTAATAAATTACATTAAAAATGTGAAAAACTATTTTAATATTGTGTTATTCATTTAAAGTGGTAAAAAAACATTTATGACAAGTAATTCACACTTTTTGTTAAGTTTACAGTACAGTACATGTACAATTCCCCTTCCATCAAAAGGAACCATCAAAAGGCGAGAGAGTCAAATTTTTGTTACTCACGAGGGGTCCGTTAGGAGAAACATATTGTTAAGAGAGGTCAAAGAAGAATGGCATTTTCTTTTCACAACTGTGGTGAGCAGAATAGCTTTTTGGTCCCTTAAGTTGCGGAACCTTGAGGCAGATCAGATTAGATTCCACCCCTGTTAACCAAGAACAGACATCTGGCTCTCTAGTGTCAGACATTGTTTCTCAACCTGAGTACACACTGTCGTGCATATTATAACACACTTCATTAGCTAATCAGCTAATCAGAGTACAGACATTGTAAAACATGTACTGGGAACTCAAACTAAAAATTGTGCAAAGCAGGAAGTTGTTGGTAACGGTTGGAAATATGTGAGCTAGGATGTTTCACACCCACTCATTTGTAGATTTAATAATAATATCAAAACAGCTTGGTTGCCTTGCAGTTGTTATAGTGTTGTGTTGTAGTGCTGTTTCAACACAAATAAAATTACTTACTTGGCACTGCATACTAAATATTTGAGGAATATTTAAACATTTCATATCTGTGAGAGTAGTTGTATTTTGGTTGGGTGGTATGTGTGTGTGTGTGTGTGTGTGTGTGTGTGTGTGTGTGTGTGTGTGTGTCAGAACTAAATATCCTAACTATGAAGGAAAACCAGCAAAAACTAAAGTAACCTGTCAAGTGTTTATTTTTTAAATAAAATTGTGTTTTTCAGGGTTTCTTTTAGGTGGTACAAAAATTTGTACATATTAACATTGTTACATACACACAATTGCAATAAGAATAGTTTTATTTTTTCTACATATAATGTTAATGCACAAATACTACATACCTGTACTGTATATTATGTGTTACATACAAGCAATATATGATGAATGTTAAACATTTATAAATGGGGGAGAGAGAGAGAGAGAGAGAGAGAGAGAGAGAATAATAGAGATTATACAGAACCATTGTCACAGCTGGCATGCGCTTCTCTGCATTACTCAGAATAGCAGAGTAGCCTTTGGGGTGATTACTAAAAATAACTCTGCTCCCTCTTTACCTCTGCTAGCTGCATAAAAGCCATCACTAAATGCCAGGGAAATACACTCTTATCTCATTATTTCTTGTAGATTTCTACAATTGTTTCTACAGTTCCTACAAATGTTTATCTTCATAATTTACATTCTAGATCTAATGCACTTTTTGCATGGTTTTATTAAAAGATAATGCATATTAAAAATGTATGAATTGCATTTGAATATGGAGAAAGAACCAGTGAAATGAATGTGTATCAAAATGTAGAAAACGTACAGGACACCTAAAGGATACAGTTTTGCCTGGCAACAAACGATGATAGAAAAATAGCAAAGACGTTCAAGTTATGACACAATATTTTTAAGCACTTTTCAAACACCATATTCCACATTAAGCTCCCATTTGCTGCTATAATTAACTCCACACTTCTGGGAAGATGTACCACTAGATATTGTTGTGTGGTTTAGGAGATCTGTGCTATACTGGTACTGATAAAGGGAGGAGACCTGGGGTTCAGTCAGTGTTCCAATTCATCCCAAAGGTATTCTGTATAGCAGGCCACTCAAGATCTTCTTCTCCAAACCATGTAAACCATATATTCATAAAGAGTGCATTGTGCACATGGTCATTGTCATACTGGAACAGGACTGGGTCTTTAAGTGAAGGGAATATTTTATACTACTGCATCCAAAGACATCCTATACAACAGTTTGTATAACATGATAACAGTTTGGGGAAGAACCTTCTCTGGATATGGCTGAAAAAGTATATATTAGTTACATTAGTTCTGGATGCAAGTTCTGTCTTGAGCACAGTCTAATTTATTATCCTTTCCATAGTAATAAAGTACACAGGGCTTGTATGGCAGGTGTTTTAAGACATTAAATGTGACTATAAATTGTAAAACAATTAACTTTAATAAGCTGTCTTTACTTATTAGCTATGAATTAATGCCTTATTTGTGACCCTGCTGCCCTTTAAAATGGCCTTCATGTGAATCATAAACAGATAAATGAAAGCGACAATTTGTTAACTGGTACAGTGCTGGATCTTGAACTGATTGTTTGTCTGTAATGTGCACTGTGTCTAACAGGAGTCATTTGAGTAATGAGAAGTGACATCTTCAAGTGAGCCCTGGGGAAGTATGAAGTGGATGGCTAGTGTTATTAATGACCAGAAGATGACCTTTTTTATCTGTGAAGCTATTTTTTCATTATGTTAAAAGGAGTAATAAATGTCTACAGCAGTTGTGTTCCAGGTGTTTGTAGTGCTGGTTATGCACATACACATTATTTTCTATGAATTAATAAACAAAAAACACCCCACAATGTCCCTTCTAAAGTTTTAAATATATATATATATATATATATATATATATATATATATATATATATATATATATATATATATATATATAAGTAATTCATACTTTTGTTACGCTTACAGTACAGTACATGTACAATTCTCCTTGTACTATATATATATATATATATATATATATATATATATATATATATATATATATATATAGTACAGTATTTATATTTTTTTATTCTGTTTAAATGTTTCAATATTCAGATGTCCAAATTTTGAAAATTGACCACTGTTGCTACAGTACATATTCATTTCTAAGCCCCTTACATTAATACCCTTATATGTGTTTCTATAAAGACAATCACATACTGTATAAGTCATTCTCAGAAAAGATTTGTATCCTTGTTTTCATGCTGACATTTAGCAAACAATAAATTAAATTAAGTTCATAATGCCATCGTTCATCTTTTCCTCTTGTACAGGCCAGTCTCATCTATCTATAAAGAGTCCTTTTTCTTTTCTTTTACTTAAAGCATGGAAAAACATGTAGCAGGGATGTAAAAAGATGATGTCACTATAAGATAAGATATTCCTTTATTTGTCCCACAGTGGGGAAATTTCTTTGTTACAGCAGCAAAGAAAAAAATAAAAGCAAATATATAAAAGAATAGACACATACTATAGTATACAGTATATACACAACACAATGTATAAAACAGTATTAATTTTGCTTCGGTGACAGCAAATTTACTTTTCGACCTTTCAACCTTCCAAGACAGTCTCCAGAGGCTGAAACTGGGACATGATCTGACAACTCTGCCTCTCCTGCTTTACTCCAAGTGTGTGTGTGTGTGTGTGTGTGTGTGTGTGTGTGGGTGGGTGTGTGTGTATGTGTGTGTGTGTGGGTGGGTGGGCGTGTGTTTGGTGCTTATAGCTGCAGGAGGTCTGGTAGTAGTACAGGTTGAGGCATGGGGAGTTTGACTTCCTGCAGTGATCCAGAGTGGTTGTTGACGATATCTAAGGCATGACCTTAAAGACCACATGTAAAGGGTAAAGTATAATGTTCACTGACATTCCCGTATCCAGTATTATCTTGTCTTCTCTTGATCTCCTTCTTTCATCTATTTTCCTGACTTGTCTTTTTCATTGCCTTAAATGTTAGATGATAATTAGACAAGTGCATTTTCTGTCCCTCAGCACCTACTATTGTCCCCTCTACTTTCTACTGTATAGCATTTTCAATTTGTATCTTTATCATTTTATGTATGTACTCCTTCAGCGCTCCACCTTTTTAAAATAAGTATGTTTGTTTTGAGTGACAGTGGTTGACACTTATACATTTTCCTTTCTCAGACCATATAGTCAAGTGACTCTTTCAGGTTCGGAAGAAGGGACCATATGCACACACACACACACACACACACACACACACACACACACACACACACATATATACTGCATTGAAGGTGACTTGTGTTTCCCTGTCTACAACTAGTAAAAATCCCTACCAAATACACCCCCATTACCACACACGTTTTGCAATTTCAGCTCTTCAGCTCGGGTTCGTTTTCTCACATACACAGACTGCCAATGTAATGTGATTGCAGATCTTCTTTACGCTAGTCTTTGCATGTGTCATGTGTTTCAAACCTAAACATTTGCATGCAAATGGCATCCTTTAAACACACACACACACACACACACACACACACACACACACACACACACACACACACACACACACACACACACATTTTCTAGCCCCCACTTAGCGGAAGATGGATGCTGTCATGCTTGTTGGCTTGCTGGTAAATAGAGGTCAGATTATTAAGACTCATTTGTGACCGGTGAAAGGCACTAGCTGGGAAGTTAAGATGTCAGGCTCACAGGAGCCGCACTGCAGCACCAGCATCCCCCTCTCTCTCTCTCTCTCTCTTTAATCTCTAATCCCTTTTTTTACCAGACCACCATTTTTTTATTCCTCTCCCCTTCTTCTACATGTGTCCTTTCTTCATGCCTCAAAATATGTTCCTTCCACATAGCCTCTCATCCTTTTTTCCCCTCTTACTATCTACCATTCTTTCATCTCTTCCTCCCTCTCGTTCGGTCTCATCCGGGGAAAGGTGTGTAAGCATACGAGCGCGCGCACGTGATGGAAGAGGTGTGTGACGGCCGCGCGCGGCCGTGATAGAAGGAGAGAGGGGGCGTGTGCGCGCCGGTGGGCGGGGCCGTCCGCGCGTCACTCAGCGGCGTTACGGCAGCACGTGCTGCGGTCATGGTCGCGCGTAGGAGCGGCGTGGAAGGAGGAGAGGCGACGCTGTTCCATCCTGACGCTGAGAAAGAAAGAGAGAGGGAATGACGGAGTGAGAGAGACAGAGGGAGACAGAGTGAGAGAGTGAGTGAGAGAGAGAGAGAGAGAGAAGCAAGCAGGAAGGCAGGCAGACGAGGTGCACGAGAAGCGGCTCCTGCAACCCAAGCGCGCTTGAATAATGCACGCGGCGTTGAAGGCGAGCTGAACGCTGCAGTTTGCGGGTCTGTAATCTGTCGCTCCTGCGCCCTGACACGGAGGAGAACATGTCACACTACCGCTTCATCAAATGCTGTGAGTGCTGCTGCCACTTTCTCTTGCATGTCCTCACTTCGGCGATGATGTCATTGCCGCGAGCGCGCGCCTTCCTGCAGAGGATTGATGTACTTGTGTGTGCGCGCGCGCGCGCCAGTGTGCATGGATTGCGTGTGTTTGGCTGTAAGACAGTGTTTTTGCCCACTGTAATTCAGTCTTTCAGCACACGATGTATGCATGTTGCCATGGAGCACAGCATCCTCGGTGTCAGCCTGGAGACCTGAAGGTGTGTGAGTGTGTGCGCACTCTCTCTGTGTGTGTGTGTGTGTGTGTGTGTGTGTGTGTGTGAGTGAAGTAGCTGCAGGATGCGGCAGCCATGCAAAAGTTGAGCGGTGATTGCGGCAGGTGTGAAGAGAGGGAAAGAGAGAGAGAGAGAGAGAGAGAGAGAGAGAAGCTCCCATGGGTGTCTGGAGGGAACTTCGGAGGGGAAACAGTGTGACAGTCTGACAGCTACAGCAGGGTATTCACACGCTCGGATGTGACTGAAAGAAGGATGGAACTGACATAAAAAGGGAGATAGAGGCTGGGGAAGATAAAGGGGGATTGAATGATAGGAAGAAAAAGTGTGTGATGTGGGAGAGAGAGAGAGAGAGAGAGAGAGAGAGAGAGATGCTCAAAGACAAAAGGGATTTTCAGAGATATTTGTGGCACTGCTGGATGAAAGGACGTTGTTAAACCCGTCCATTTCCCCCGCCTTTCCTTTCCTTTTTATCTGCATTTACAAAAGCACTCCTTCATCTCTTCTTATTTCAACATGACAGGTTTCTCATCAGAGACTTATTGCACACACACACACACATGCATGTGCACAGTCCTTGTGCTAATCTTCCCCTGACACAAAATGCTTCATTATTAATTTCTGCATCTAAATCTATGTTCCTTTCAGTCTTTTATAATAAACTGCAGGTTACACTCAGTTTTTTTCATGGGGACCAGTGTCCTCACTAAGATATAAACACACACACAAACACACTCACACATACGTCAACAGATGGACCAAGAATTCACAGCCGTTCAGGCTAACATACTGAACTACACTCAGAAGGACTGGTATGGGGGAAAAAACAGCACTACTTGTTTCACATGCCCACACACACATTACATCCTAGCATGAACTAATAACTAGTAACAAAACCATAGCAACATTATAAAAATGTTTAGGCTCTTGATATAAAACTTGGACCAGCCAGATCTCTTTTAATCTCAAAACTGTCATGTATGTAACTAATAGTGATTAAATGGGCGTTTGCTTCTCCAGGGCCACAAACCCAGTACGTTTCATTACTACAGCACGTGTGTGATGGACTATGAACCCCCTATACTATATCATAAACTCTGCAGTTCTTTTTTGCAAGGATGTAACCTGTAGTGAAGTTCTAGCATTTTATTGTTTGTTCATCCTGAATGTAAAAAGAGATTTCAGTTAAAGATTTAACTGAAGACTCGGAAGCATTTGCTAGAGACATTTTGGACAGCCGTTATCCGATTATAAACTCGATTGATTAGGTTTATGTCATGTAGCTCACCAACAGCTTGGTCAAAGCCTGACACTCGCAGTGTGAGGAAAGTCCACTTAGTGAGCAAGGTTTAAGATTTCTTTGGGCAGTCTGGTTCCTTAACTACAATGATTTCTGCATTAAGGTGGCCTAGGCGAGATCACATTTCACATTGTTTTTGTGAAACTTATTTACTTGTAGTTGGGGCAGGAATACCTATTGTAGGTTAAAAAAAAAACAACCTGATTATGGCCAGACCTTTTAATCTATTTACATATTCAGTCATAGCAGCATCTGAAGAGTATTAACAGACTGCTTAATGCATTATTCTTTTTTACTTGTTTAATAGCTGTTTCTCTTATCCCTCTCTTTCTCATTACCTCTTACTTTCTTTCTCTCAATATCTGTCTGTCTCTGTCTCATCCAGTGTGGCTGGACAGCTTGGGACTCTTTTCAGTTTTGTTCCAGAGACAATCTGAAGGAGAAAAGACAAGGTTGCACAGTCAGGTGCAGAGCCAGCAGAACACAGACTGGAGTGTGTGTGTGTGTGTGTGTGTGTGTGTGTGTGTGTGTCTTTGTTTAGGGATTGTGCATAGAGCGAGTGATGGATTTGCCTGCTGTGCATTTATGTGGTTATAAGCAGTGAGAGAACACACAAGGCTCGCTGTGTGGTCGGGTAATTGTGCACTTTATTTCTACAGGATCACTGATTTACAGTATCTTGGTATCACTCTGTGCGTGTCTGCATGAGCGACTGGTTCCTCCTGTAGATGCCCCACAGGGTTTGATGAGTAGTGTAGGAGACATGTGAGAGGTTAAAGCCCTGTGAAACATCCAGTGCTGTCCCTTCCCATAACAGTCCTCCAGGAGGAACCTAGACGAACGTTAGCCTGAACGTCTGTGTATCCCTGGTCCATCTGTTGATGTGTGTGTGTGTGTGTGTGTGTGTGTGTGTGTGTGTGTGTGTGTGTGTGTGTGTGTGTGTGTGTGTGTGCATTTGAAACAAAGGGATGTCTATTCATTCACTCTAATCTAAGCTCGTCTCCGTTATTAACAGCAGTCTGTGTAGGACATGCCAGCGTAAATCAATACTTCATATCCTCGAGAAGGCCGAGGAAGATCTACATTTACACTCATTTCAAATCATCTACAAAAAGCACTGCATACTTTCTGATATTTAAGAATGTCCTGCTGAAAGACCATTACACTGTATCATACTCCGTTCTTGGGCTGTAAATATTGTGTTATATTTGTCCATGTTGCAAGTGTGATTTGTCCTGCAGTTTATTAAAAACTAGCAAATACAAGACGTGGCATTGTTTCCTCACTGCTTTACTTTTCTATTCCGTTAAAAGAAAGGTTTAATATTTGATAATGTGTGTTAAATCCTGCTTTGCTGGTACCTTTTTAGTACTTCTAAACAACGTGCTACTTAGATTTACATATTGTATATTGAGAGAATGTAATATAATATGTTTATAAAAGCAGTACAATGCCGAGGATGGAGCCGCCAGGAAGGAGGAAAAGAGGCAGGCAAAGGAGGAGGTTTATGGATGTGGTTTAGGGAAGACATGCAGGTAGTTGGTTTGAAAGAGGCAGGTGTGGAGAAGAGGGGAAGTATGGAGACAGATGATCCGCTGTGGCGACCCCTAACGGGAGCAGCCAAAAGAGGAAAAAGAAGATAAAAAAGTACATATTGTAATATACATCATATTATGTCCATTATAACTCAGAATGCTAATTTGCACTACATAGCAACAGCCACTATCATGGTGATGATTAGCAAATAGTGCATTACACAAGCCTTCTGTGTTCATGTTCATGCCACATGACATAATGCTGCCCTGCCCAAAGGCTCAGTGTTTTACTATCCTCTATAAACCAGTTATGGAGTCCGTCAGTACGGGTGATAAAACCACTCCAGCTGAGACTCACTCAAGTATGATAAGGACAAATGCAGAATGAAGAGGACCAGTGGTTGTAAGGTGACACTTAGATGAATGTGCACTGGTGGGTATATATGCAGTGTGAATAGAGCTGTAAATTCACACCTTTTATTTGAACTTTTCTGCTATTGTTAGACAAGGTAACTGCAGCAGTTTTCTCGTTTTAAATAAGTGGTTGGTGATGGTAATAAAAAATCCAGAACAAGGGGTCAAATAAAGTTTCCAGGCTCAAATTCATACCACCAAATTGACCAGAAAAAATGATACCTTAAATGCTGATAACTGGAGAATAAAACTAGCAAGATCAGAGAATTATCAGGATAGGACTGGCATTGGCTAGGTAAGGCCTGGACTAGATTTTATAAGACTGATTTGGGTTGTCTTGGCTTGGACTGAGCTAAATTAGATTGGACTAAATTGGTTTAGCAGAGCATAACATATGGCTTGGCCTGGATTGAACAGGGATTGACAAGACTTGATTGGAATAGGTAGGTTTGGCTTGACTTGACCTAGATATGATTAGATTGGATTAGACTTGAATGGACTGGATGGGTAACTTGGTTCGGGCCAGACTAAACTACACTAGAGTTGATTTTTTTTTTTGTGCTAGACAATGCTATGAAATATGCAAATTTGCAACAACTAGGGAAGATAAAAAATAATCAAATAAAACAAGGAACAGGTGCAGGGACATACACAAGGAGTATGTTAACAAGGACAGAAAACACTGGCTACATATGAAAGGTGAAAATGGCATAGACTGGGAGCACAATCAGTATGTAAACATGAGATGTGTTCTGCAGGGAAGATCAGATTTGTGCAGTTAGCACCCATAGGCATTTTGTATAGTATGGAATGTAAGTGTGGAAAGGCTTGATCAACATAACAGTAAATCCAGTCTTATTTGAAGGAGGAAATGCATGTTTAAACTGATTTTCTTTAGTTATGTCACTATGAAGGCAGAGTTACAGAGAAGTGCCATATCCCTGTATGCAGTGTGTGTGTGTGTGTGTGTGTGTGTGTGTGTGTGTGTGTGTGTCAGTTTGCCTTGTTCTACTACTCTACTGTCCTATATAGTTTCTGCTTATTGACTGCAGGGAGACACCCAGCCATGAGATAATTCTGTTCTGTTAACCATTCTCTCTGACGCATACTACAGTGTTATTGCATGTGTTGGTTTTCTTTCTATGCCTTCACATCTAAATAAATGAGCGCAGAAGAGGTTATGGACTAGAAAAGAAAAATATTTATCTCTTCTTTGCCTGACATTTTGTTGGAGAAGGCAGGCAGTGTGTCTTGTTACTGGGAATATTTTTGAATCTGATTTTCTCTAGACATTGCCATGACATTGCTTAGGACGTTCAGTTTGTCAGTATAAGTAACTTTGTGTTTCATTCTCCACAGCAGTCACCAAAGGCTGCTTCTATTTCTTCTTGTGTATGTTTATGTATGTGTGTTTATGAACATGTTTACCAAGAGTGAAAAACACCTCACTTCCCACAATGCTTGGTGCATGGGTATTTGTTTCCATGGATACTTTTCCATGGATACTTTCAAGTGAAAAGTTAAAATTGTAGTAGTTAATTGATCCCACAGACGGATACAGGACACTTTGAACCTGTTTATGTGCTTTAACAGAGAAAAGATATAAATGTTGATATTGCTTCCAATATTCAGGTAATTTTCAAGACTGGAAACTTTCCATGGGAATTAGCAGGAAAGTATGGTAATTAAAGGGTATATACAGTATGGGAATTAATGGGAATAAACTAGGAATTTACAAGCTAGATTGGGAAAGTTTGGACATGTGCAGAGGAGGGACATGGGGTATATACGGGTAGGAGAATGCTGAGGATGGCGCTGCCAGGAAGGAGCAAAAGAGGAAGACCAAAGAGGAGGTTTATGGATGTGGTGAGGGAAGACATGCAGGTAGTTGGTTTGAAGGAAGTAGATGTAGAGGGCAGAGTGGTTTGAAGACAGATAATCCGCTGTGGCGACCCCTAATGAGAGCAGCCGAAAGGAGAAGAGGAAGACATTGGGAATTTACAAAATTGCTGGTTAGCCTATAACAGGAAACCTAAATATACCTCTTTTTTTTATTTCTACCCTGTACCTTCATCAATCACATGCACACTGCACCTTTACTGCATGGCTACTGAGGCCACACCCCCTATATGTACTGTGCAATCCTCCATAACATAAGATGGATTTAATTTCTTATTCAAGAAATATCTATAATTGTTCTACTTACAATTTATTCAAAGTCCAAAATGTCATTAAAAAAAGTATTAGTTTGCACGCATGTCTTACCAAATAAAAATGTTTATATTTGTTTGTATATGACATATACAAAATATACATTTTTAATGAATTCCCAGAAATTCCCAGTAAGTTTCCAACTTGGAATACTTAAAAAATTGGACAGATGAAGTTCCCATAGAAATATACTTGAAATTTACAAAAAAAACAATGCCCTATTGCAACACTACTTTCAATGCATATACACACGACATGCAATAGTATGCATCTGAGTAAAAATGAGTGCACTAGTTTGTGTTTTGATTGTTTTGCGATAGAGCTGTAAAACAGTGTTCAGCATGTCACCCAAGTTTCGAGAAAGGAACTGAAGAGCGAGTGGAGAAAATGCATTTCATTGGCATTAAGATAAGATCCAGTTCCAGTTGGTCTTGTTCAGTGTTGCTGCAGATAAAAAGGTATAGAAGTCTTTGTTTTAACGAGGTGCAATCTGAACAGTTTTCCAAACAGAGCTCCTGGTTTTTATTTGAACTGTGTTTATTGCTATTCTTTTTAGATCCAGAACACATGAAATTTGGCTACAGTCATATTTAAATAAAAGTTTTATTTATATTGATAGCTGAGCCAAGTAAAGAAAACACAGACACTGCAAAGCAGACAACCAAAATGAATAAAAGATTTATGCGTCAGTGTTACATTAGACATTATATAATTGTCCAAAATATTTTAATAGATTACCCCATCTGCCCATTAGGAAGCAGGACTTCTTGTACCCACTCCACTTCACTTATTATTAAACGATGGACGAAGTGCAACCTGACTCTCATTTAGAAAATACATACTGTATTGGCCATAAATTGGCATGTTGGTTGCACAGATATTGCTGGTAAAGCTCCAGGATTCTTTGTTTGAGCCTGAGCTTGGGGTTTCTCTTCCTGTTAATATAAGATCTCTGTTCCAAAACCTGCATTGAGACACCATATTTGCCAATCCTTGTGGACACCTGACCATCCCATTCCAAATATAGTCCCCCATTTGCTGTTATTATGTCCTCTACTCATCAGGGAAGATTTTCCACTAGATTTTGAAAAGTCAGGTGTCCCAATACTTACATATAATCGTAATCAGTATTGATGCTAGGTGTAAATGTATTTTTGTGCAAAGTAGCCTGCAATGGAACGGTGTGCCACTGCAGGCTGTATTCCCACATCGTGTTGCATTAATGACACCAATTAAAATATAGCTAGTAACTTTTAGTGCACATAAATCTCAAATGTAGGGCTGCAACTAACGATTATTCGGAAAAAAATTGTTATCTTTTAAAATGTTTTGCTTAATATAACTATTTCAGGGTATTTATGTATTATGTAAGTGTATTTGAAAAAAATGTAAAAAGCCACATAGTGAGTTTAACTCTCTTTAATTTAAACATTTTAAAGCTTATAGTAGCTGCTTGTTGATGAGTGCATTGAGGATTTCTCTTTCAAACAATTTCCACATTTCCCTTGTTTTTTTATGTAAAAAAAAAAGAAAAAAATACACTGAGTATGCAAGGTGAAGCAATTTGTGTAGACAACTATGCTTAAAAAAACTTTATAAAATATAATAAATACAACTTTAGTTTAAAAAAATACAGATATTTTGTTCATTTGTAAAGATCTAAGCATCTAGAATATATAAATAATTTAATCTTGAATAATAATTAAATGATAAATAAAATAAATGCATCAAATAAATATACAAACATTTAAAACAAGCATTTGAACATAACGCTGCAGTAAATCATGTTTGAAAACAGATACTGTTGTAGTAGACAAATGTGATAAAAGAGACTGGAATGGAGAAACAATTAAAAGCTTACTGGCTTGATCAAAAAAATCGAAATAAGCCACAACAGTGACTTAAAAATGTGATTGTTCACTGCTGCTGTTTTTTGAATCCATCACTATGTCGTGAGCGAGCTGATTGCACAACCTGATGCTCGCGAGTTACGACAGAACAGATCCAGTGCGACTGTCCTGAAGTTAGCAAACAGTTTACACAATAGCACTTCATTAAACTATACCATTTTCACATGATGGGGATTCTACAGTTTTTGTTTACCGTGCTGATCTTTCACCTTCATCCGTGACACAGTGTGTTTTCTTTTTATGTGCTTGTGCATCACTGTGGTACTTCCAATCCCAGCCAAACTCCACTTTGCATAACTTGCAGGTACAGTTTTCTTTGTTGCGTTTAATATAAAATGCTCCCATGCCTTGGATGACTTGGGATGCACACTTTTTCCTGCTGGCGGTTGACCCTGAACTGTCTGCTATTTTTGCAGGCGGGTGTGTAACCCGTAACTTGAGCAGCCCAACTAATCGATAACAGCATTTGTTGACAATGAATTTAATTATTGATTATGATCTAATTTATTGATTAGATGTTTCAGCTCTACTCAAATGTAGCTATGTTCTCTACCAACAAACATTCATTCACCTTCAGGAACCATTTTGAACCATCAAGGTCACAGTGGATCTAGAGTCCATTTGTTGAACAGTGTGCTGAAAAAAAAAGGGTCTTGAATTTGCTAAATTCAAACGTCTACTATTTGGTTTTGCTGAGCCAAAATGATTTGATCATATGTTTCTAAAACCCTGAATTAAACTGTACACCATGCTGAGAATGCAGCGATATACACTTTGAAATTGAGTTTAATATAAGCAATTAAATGACATGTTAAGACACATAATATTTGAATGTCAACTATATGCCATTTTCAAGACTATAACATGGCCAAATATAACATTTTGTTCTTGAGAATATCAATATCGGTTTGGTTATTTAACAGAAAATCAAGCTGCCAAAATGAGTCCAGGATATAAACCTGTTAATTTTGCATATGAACACTTTTTTTGAAAAAAATTTGTGCTTGGCATTTCTCTTAAAATGTTGACTTATGCTTCTGTAAATTACATTATATACAAAATATATTACAATGTATTCAAATATATTGTGAAAGCCATTGGGTAGTAAACAAAGTGTGCACGTTTGATCAAATGTCAAGTGGCTGCATTTTGAGAGTTGGAAGTGAAAACACTGTTTCTGTCTTCATGAAAAACCTTCCAAACAGAGGCCTGTTTCCAAAATGCCAGTGTCAAAACAAGTCTCAAGAGTAGCAGCTCCTCTAGACTCCATGCACATTAAAAATGACACAAACTGAAGTTAAGGAGGTTTTTAATGTGTACTTGAATGTGAAAATGAGAAAAATGTATGTCATCTTCACCAAAAGATTTTAAAGGGTGATGTAGCACTCTAAGGAATATCTGAATCTTTTTTGCTTTTTGAGCTCTCTCTCTCTCTCTCTCTCTCTCTCTCTCTCTCTCTCTCTCAGACACTTGTGTTCACACTTTTGCTCACAAATCTCACTCTTTTTTTTTTTTTTTTCCTCCCCCCTCAGACATTTTCATATTTAGTTTTCTGCAGTATATCCTATAGGTTCCAGTGCACAGTTTGTCTCTGGAATTGGGTCATAAGCCCATTGTAGACTGTGTCGAGTGTGTATTAACCCTCTATGCACAGATACTGATTGCAGGCACCCAGCTGGTGTATTGGTTTCATTTTCCACTATATTCTATCCAGGTGTGATATTGCTTTATCTTTATCTTATCACTATGTAGTGTGTGAAGCTGGTTTCCTTTTACTGAAGTTTTTATTTTTCCTTGTTGCTGAAAATCTCCCACAGCCCGGGCAAGGAGAACTGAAAAGGTCTCTGGCCTTGATCTAAATAAGCAGCCATTCGCTGCAGGGAGATAAACAAATTAGCTTGGCCTTTTCATAGCTTATGTTAACTTCATTGTCCTTTAGGCTGCCTCTCGAACAGGTGAGAAGCTGGAAGTAGATGCCTATCTTTCTCAGGGTGGTTAGAGCCCATAGCAGTATCAATCATCAAGCCTTCTCTGTCAGCTAGTGGATAATAAGCATCTCAGTTCAGCTTTCTGCCTAAGAGAAAGAGAAACATGCTGGCAGCGATCTACAGAGTACAGCATTGGGGTGACCTTATCTTGATGCATAACCTTATCAAGATTGTCAAATCTAGCAGGTGGAAGTAGTCCCTTTGAGAGAAGTCTGGATGGATTTGTTATTACTTGACATTACATTTTGATCTGATCGGAGCCCCAGACCTGGTATTGCTTTATGTTGGCAATTATCTGTAAATGTATTGTGAAATTTTGGAGTAACAACATGTGGTGCCCTCGTTGTTGGAAATAAACCATAAAAATCGCTATACTAAATTCTCTTATAAATACTTAATTGTGATCGAAACTGCATATTGTTTTACCATGATTTATTATTTTCTCTGTATTATTTTCCAAACCCAAAATCCATTTACTAAAACTCCTATCCAGGATAATTTTTTTTACTTCAGAGTCGAATACATGCATTATATTTCTAAAAGTATTGGGTTTCCTGCTATATGTCATTCACTTGAACTTGGAATCCCAAACTTCTTCCAGCATGGCAATGCCCCTGTGCACAAAGTGAGCTTCTTGAAGATCTGGTTTACATGCTTTGGAAAGGAAAATCTTGAGTGGCCTGCTATAGAGCTCTGATCTCCTCCTATTGATTACCTTTGGGATGAACTGGAACACTGACTGCACCCCAGGTCTCCTCACCTACATCAGTACCTGCCTTTCATAACACCCTTGTCTCTGAACACAAATATCCATAAGCACACTCCAAAATCTAGTGGAACATCTTCCCAGAAGAGTGGAGGGAATCATAGAGCAAATTGGGACTAAATGTGGAATGCAATGCTCAAAAATCACATACCGTACTTATGACCAGGTGACCCAGAACTTTTGGAAATATAGTGTATGTTGAAAGTATTATGATTAAAAAATTTTGTACAAATTTAATGGTAGTATTAAATTTTATGGTAAATTTGGCACCAAATATGGAACAAGTGTATATTTTAAATTAAGGCCTTGCTGAAACTGTTTAGTTCATTTGTATGTTCAGTCAAACCCCGATAATTTGTGGTTTGGAAACTCTCAGTTCGGAAAATTCATGGATTCTCATTTGGAACCACTTGACTATCAGCAAGTTGTGGATTATCTTAAAATTCGCGGGAATCTGCAGCGGGATAACATTTAAAACTATGGTTTCACTAACAAACTTCATAAAACATTTAAAAACACATTTTTGAATTAAAGTGACACAGTGTCTAGATGAATTCACTAAGGTACCATATTTACCACGGAGGTGTGTCCAAAATGTGTGGATTTTTGGAATTCGCCTTAGAACGTAACAAAGAATAAAACAAATACTTTAAGTCTCTCTCTGCTTTATTTATCCTGTTTAGGAGCTGCATCAGATGTGATGCATAATCAAATAAGGATTAATCTTTTTTAAGAAAAAATGTGCAAGAAGATATTTTAGAAAAAATGTTACACACCCAGATATATTAGTTTTTGGGTGTGCTAATTTTAGATCAAGCATTTTGGTCAAACATCATGGTTTTTCATTTGTATGCAAGCAGACTTAAGGTTTAGGGGAATTTCCTGTTTTCTCGATTTTCCCTAAACAGCAAATGGTGACACAGAAGGTCTCACGAGTGCATTTACTTAATTCTTGTTCATTTTCTGACCAATGATTTTTTTGTTAAGGCCAATAAAAGCTGATTATTTCCCATTTTGGGCTTGGCCCATTTTTTTTTTTTGCCCAGGAGAGTATGTTCAAACTAATCCATGTTAGAGCTTAGGGTTGCCTGGTGCAGCCAGATGCTGTGTATTAAATGGTCAATTAAATCACACATCTCAGCGCTCAGAAAATTAGAGAATTTTGCTGTACCTCAGCACTCTAGGACTGGAGTCAGAAACTGAGCTGTAAAGTTTAGCACATGGTTGATCACATCCGAAGACAAGCTCATGCCATATATCAGAACACTAAAGTAAAGGAGGTTTATGGCCGTGTAGGGGGATAAATTGCATTACTTAAAGGTCTCAATTTACTCACAGTAATAAAGTTCCCCCAACAACATATTAGATCACACAGTCTGTTCTAAGGACACGGCACAACACTTCACTGCTCATTTCGTTGGTTCAAAGAGGAGTCCGGCCGATGGGCTTTGTCATGGTGGATTTTTGGTAAGGTTAAAGAAATGGTCTCGATTAAGCTAAATAAAATTCTCATCTCCTCTCCAGCATGACAAATCTACAAAGCTCTCATCTCCCACTCCACACCTGAAAGGTGAATCAGCTGAGAATAAAGAAAGAGAACACGGAATAGAATCGAAAAGAGTATGAATGACAGGCGGCTTGCTGGGGCTTTAAAGTACTCAGTGTTGCCACTAGTTTTACGGCTTACCTACTGGCAGCAAGCCTTTGAATCAAAAAGAGAGGGAGAGCAAAGTAGAAACCAGGAAAAGCTTTGTGTGTATAAGAAGAGTGTTAAGAGTCGAGAGAGGCGTCTAATTTATCTACAAAGGCAGAAGTTTGAAACCACGGTTCCTCTGGCTGAAGGGCTTCCAGTGACCTGAATTATCGCAGTAATTACAAGTCTGCACACAACCATGGAGAGGGAAAGCGCCGTCTGAAAGTTCAGACAACTTGCTCATAAAGAAAACCTTTTTTTTTTCTTCTCTCATGCCTGGGCTAAGGGAAGCTGATGGATGTACATATAGCGATGACTCAGTTGGCCCACCAAGGTCAAACAAACTTTCTCCAACCCATTATTTACTTGCTGGTTTGCACTCATTCTGTCTGCCTTGCTCTCATATAGTCTATCTGAAATACTTTTTCTCTCTACCTCTCTCTCTCTTTAGTGGTGAGTTGGAGGGTTTGTAAGGGACGATTTGGTGGAGCAGCTCAGTAGGAGATGTATATATGCTGAATGACTGAGCAGCTTTGTGATTGCTGCGAATGAGTTGATAGGCAGTCGATATAAAGGATCTCAGGCTTTTTAAGCCTCAATTATTAATTCAGGTGAAAATGTTGCTTTCAGTGGAAATTGAGGTATATTTTACAACTGTCAGTAAAATTTTCTTCAAAGTCAACGCTTATTTGGTAGATTTTAGGAACTAGGGACTTTGTTTCTACGACCCAACCAGCAGTGTGTTGAATGTGCTGAGTCATGATATCAATCCCGCACTCCTGCTGCTTGGTGTGCGTAGTGGTGAGGGTCTTTGCTTCAAACCTTGAACAGACACCCAAGAAAAATGGCTTTGTTAGATGAGGTTTCATTCCCTCCCTTAATTTCCCCATCGCCTACCTTTCCCAATACACTGTAACTTTTTCTTCCCCAGTTCAGTTTTACTAATGCAGCAGTTTTAACAGTGGATATTGTCTGGGAGCAGCTTTAGAGACATTTGGATATAGATTGAGATTTAAGATCTGTAGTCTGTGTGTAAGACCTTTCTCTATTTTCCTCCTTCTTTCTCTCTCTGTGTCTTTTTACCATTGTTTAGAATGTGGACTTGTTGATGAGCTTGATCCTAATGTGACACTGTGCTCTACCTGATTTTTGGCATTAAAACTTGATGTATGTTCCATACATACTATCAGGTTTTTTATATTTTGTCTCTCTGTAGGTGTGTGTGGGGTGGAGGGGGGTGTCGTGGTGCATATTTGTATATATTTCAGCATTGTAGAGTACCTGAGCCCAAAGAAATGTAAATGTAAATATTCTATAAAGAGTTAATAATCAGTTGGTAGTGTGGCAGAACTACATGTTTTGAGAATATGATCTCTGCATCACAGCATCTGTGTTGCTAATCACATTTCTTGCTAAATCAACAATCTTGAATTACAGCCCAGAGACTCACTATGTGGGTGAAAGCTGTGAAATGTAAGGCAACTATAGTAGAATGTCTGAAGAAAGCTTTGATGTAGGCTGCCAGGCTTCATTAGACAGCTATAAGGAACGATGCTGTTTGTGACTTTAGTTTAATCTCCCGTTCATTCTTAACCCAAATAGAACTGTTAAATGCTATAGTCATATTTTGTGACACATTTGCAACTTGCATTTAAATACATTTAGGCATTTGGGTAAAGATTTTTATTTTGAACATAAATAAGCCACACCTGTCTATAAGCCGCAGGTTCCTACATTGAAACTAATGAACTTTACACAGGCTTTAACGAAAGACAGTGTCTGTTACACGGCTTGTATCTAAACAGTAGCCTACCAAGAAAGGCATTGTTTACTGTCTTCCTCCTTTCTTTCACAACTATTTCTCTCGGGAGTTTTTTGTTTGGCATCGTCGTGCGTTTAAAAATCACCATCGGTGAAGCTTTTCTCCCGATGCCGTGCAGCTCAGAACACAGGTGAAGTGCGTTTTTTCATGCCCGGTTGTTTTCAGCGTGACGAATGAGTCGCATTTCCTGTAGACAGTCCGAGTGAGCGGCAGGTCAAACATCAGAGGAACCTCATCCATATTTATGATGTGGTGCGGCCTGATTCAGTGGGAGCGTGATTTAATATAAAGAATTTCATTGGTTCACCTGAACCCGTTCGGCAATTTTATTGGTCTAATGTTATGGGGCTCATTTTTTGGCTTGAAGTTTGTGAAACCGGGAAAAACCCAGGAAAAATCCATAAATTAGCCGCTTCATTGTTTAAGCCGCGGGGTTCAAAGCGTGGGAAAAAGTAGCGGCTTTTAGTCTGGAAAATACGGTACATTTAAATTTGGCTGAGTGTTTTCTTCAGGATGTTGTTAGTTCACAAAATATTTATTTAGGCGCTGGTTTAGACAAAGCCAGACTAGATCTGTTTTGTTTATTAATATACCGATTGCTATTTACTACAGCTCTAATTGTTTTTCTTGCTTTTAGGTTGTTTTCAGCTATGTAACGCCTTCAGGCAGAACATGGAGATTGACCAGTGCCTGCTGGAGTCATTACCTCTGGGGCAGAGGCAGAGGCTGGTGCGCCGGATGCGTTGTGACCAGCTGCGTGCATACTACGAGCGTGAGCGGATCCTGCAGAAACAGAGTACACACAAGCCCCTCGGCAGCCAGCGCAAGAAACGCTCAATCAGCTTCTCCCTCTCCGATATCCTCCAGGACGCCATCATACGCCATGATGATAAAGAGGGTGAGCTTTGAGGCACTGTGTTCTGAATCATGAACATGATGGTGGTGTGTATAATGTGTATAAAACATGATAAATGTCAGCTATAGCGAATGATACCTAAGGTTTCTTGATTTAAAAAAATAATAATATATTTTTTAATTATTGGCTTATTGGCTCATTCATACAGCATTTGGGACCCATCTGTTTCTGTGTATTACACTCCAAGTTCAAACTCTTGTGTCTACCATTCTGCAGCTCTTATTACATTATTGTGTTTGTGTGTGGGTGTGTGCCTGCAAGGACTCCCCAGCTGGTGGAAGAAAAATAACTCAAAATTAATTTCCAACAAGGCATGGAGTCACAGGCTCAGCCATTAGCCTCTGGGCATTAAGTCATTCCTCACCCTGATTATAGCCTAGTCAAAGCTAATATTCTGTGTGCAGCAAGCAGGACCGGACAGCCACACGCCCTTCCTGAGCGATGGAGCGGGCAAATTTCATTTAACCAAGTCAGCTATTTCTGCCTATGAGGTTGCAGGGTGGAGTAGAAGAGTTTTTGAAATTCTCTCAGGACAGATCGGGCTAAGGCAGATCAAATTTTTTGTGTCTTTAGGAGAATGAAACCCTGTAACACCCATCATATGAGAAGGCCATTAAGTTTAGCATTTTCCTGTAGCATGTCGAGCGAGGCATTATTGAGGGATTAGTCTAAAAGCCTTGCATAGTTCTATCAACAACTGCAGGAACAACTGGCCACCGGCATCTGCTAATACAGCCTGTGAATCACATTCAAGTCATCACAGGGTTATGCGTTTTAAATCTGCATAATTACTGCAGGCTGTTTAAGTAGCATTTCTTGTCATCACCATCGAATGCCATTTGCTTTTTGGCTTTTTTTGGGGGTTTTGTTTTTGCCGTGTGCCATTTAAAAAAAAAAAAAAGAATTAAACACAGGGTTAAAACACGCACAAACGCGCACACACACACACACACACACACACACACACACACACACACACACAACTGTGTGACTGATCTGTACAACCCAGATTCAACACACACTCGTAATCACTTCGCACACCCATGACTTCAGTACCACCCACATTACATCACTTCATTACCATAAATTGTTTACATGCTGTTTTTGCACATCTTTCCTGGATTGCTGCTATTTGCTCTTTTGCACAACATTTTGTTTACATTTTTGCTACTGTTCACTTTGTCTCGTTACAACAGGTTTACTGGTGGAGCTATTTTGTGTTTTGTGTATTGTCTTGCACTGTCCTGTGTTGTCTTGCACTGTCTTTCACCAGGTTGCACACATGCACTTTATGTGGCGAGGACACTTACTAGTCCTTCGCCCTGTGTTTTTCTGTTTCTGTGATTGTTGTTGCATGTAGCATCAGGGTTCTGGCGGAACGTTGTTTCATTTCACTGTGTACTGCGTCAACTATATTTGGTTGAAATGACAATAAAAGCTTCTTGACTTGAAAACACACAGATGATAAAGTAATGCCTAGTGGACAGCCAGTTAAATACCTTGGATTTATAATATTGTCTGTATGCAGACTAATATCGCAAGAATGAAGCATTCAAAGCTCCAAATGAGTTTCAGTATGATATAGATATGAACTTGCCTTTACAAAGAAGAGTGTTTAGAACTGCAGGCACTATATCCTCGTAGCTCGCTAGGACAGCAACTCATTAATATTGTTTTATAATAAGCAAGTATCATTATATGTACATAAAGTATATAGATAATTGTGAGCTTTGTAAGGAATAAAACATGACCGATGCATTTATAGGAAAGCAATCATCAATGCAACCCTATAGTGGATTATTTTTCCTTAAAAGTATGAACTACTAAACTATAAACTATATAAACTACTTGTCTTTATAGTTATATTTCATGTTATGGATCATTCATTAGACTTAGTTTAGTTCTTGCTATCACTAAATTGTTACAGCGGTTCTAAAACATTCAATATGTGACCAGCATCTACTTTTTTCTCTTTTTTGAAGTTGATAAGCCAAAAAAACCCAGAGTGATCCCACATTTTCTTTTTTACATAATAACTTTTATTAAGCTTATTTATTATATGCTTGTTGAACATGTGGCATGTCTTTAATGCAAGTGTGTAATTTGAGAAATGATAATATATTGGAATTAACCCAAACTTGTGATATGCATCATGGCCAGAACTACAGTCAGAGCTGTGGTTGCAGGAACCTAATCAACATCATCAACCTATTTTTTGGCTTCCTTTGTTTTCCTCTTTCTCTTTTAAACTGCCATCGTCTTCTAACGCTTGAAGTGCTAGTTGTTTACCCAGCTGTCAGGTCAAATCTGTGTCACATTTCCCAGCAGCCTTTGCAGGCCGGTGTGTAAATGCCTCCCATTGGCCACCACTCGGGTTCAGCTGGTCCATGACACCAGCTGGTGTTCCTGTTGGAAACAAGGCACCTTTGGCTAGGGATAAATGGAAACTTCAGCCCACCTACTAAACACTAATTACCAATCTGGCAGTGCCCAGTGCTTTAGTGGACTGTGGACTCTCTCAGGCAGAGAGACATGCTTAGTGTCTTGGGTAAATGCCTTTTGACCAGCCACTGGCTCTGATTATTGATTTCTTATGGCTCTATGCCATCATTTGGGTTTCAGGCTTCCAAGCCACATGCTAAATAGATTCAGTAAAGCATCAGTGTGAAATTTGCGTCAAGACGATTTTATACTTATTTAAACAAGAAAGCAGGTGCCAGAAGTCTTAATTATAATTTTTTATTTAGATTAAAATCAAAATTAATTGGTTATCAGAATCCTGAAGGTTTTAGGTGTCTGGGTTCCAAGTTTTTTTTTTTTTTTTTTTTTGTCTGACTTCCAAACAGTTTGAGTGATGTTCATCTATAGTCTACATTGAAAACCAAAACTCTGTTTGGGCTCTTTATTCCCTAATCAATATGAACTCTTCATGATGCTTTTGTAGTCACTCATGTGGGCTATGAGTTTTAAAAAACATGGGACGTCTGCAGTACAGGGATTGATATGTCTGTTTACAAGAGGATTTGTGTTGGTGTTTGATGTGGGCTATACAGGCAATGCCAAATCCACAGTGCCTGGATAAAAAGGCCAGCTGATATGTTCTGTTTCATTGAGGGCTGCAGCTGCCTCTCCCAACACACACATTAGGAGAGACAAGGGTGAAAAACAGACACTCCTATTGTTTGTGACTATCAATCAGATATTTCCATCACAATTAAATTTTGTTTTAGGCAGTAACAAAGCGAAAAAGCATCATTCTGATTAGCAACTGACGCTGTTAAACCTTTTTCTAAATATGTATGACCACGTGACTATTGTATTTGAGCAGCCTGATTGGTGTAAACCAAGAATGACACTTTTCTCAAGAAAATATTTAAGAAACATGCTACAGTAATATACAAATCCTACGACTGTATGATCTGAACATTTATATTTATAGTGTTTGGCAGATGCCCTTATACAGAGCAACCTACAAACGTACTTTAAAGTGTCTATCAATAAATGCAGGTAATGACGCTGGTACATTAGGACACAGACCTTGAATACTAATAGTGTAAAACACTTGGGAGAGATTATAGTTAGAAAAGCATGTTGTTGTTTTTTTTAATTAAGAGAAATTTTAAGAGCTATTTTAAGTCCTGCTGAAAGAGGTGCGCTTTTAGACGTCGAGTGAAGACTCATTTCATGTCCAGTCTATTACTTTTTAAATCATAGTTGCCTGATACACAAGCTTATTTAACCAGGAGAGGAAAAGGTTAAAAAAACTATTCTTTTGGTATGTACACAGACCAGGCATAACTTAATGGCATATAACATTATGACTGGTAAAGTGAATAACACTGATTATCTCTTCATCATGAAATCTGTTAGTGGGTGGGAAATTTCAGGCAGTACTTGAACATTTTGTCTTCAAAGTTGATGTGTTAGAAGCAGGAAAAATGAGCAAGCGTAAGGATTTGAGGGAGTTTGACGAGAGCCAAATTGTGATGGCTAGATGACTGGGTTAGAGCATCTCCAAAACTGCAACTCTTTTGGTATGTTTCTGGTCTGCAGTGGTCAGTATCTATCAAAAGTGGTCCAAGGAAGGGACAGTGGTGAACCAGCAACAGGGTCATGGGCGGCCGAGGCTCATTGATGCATTTGGGATGCGAAGGCTGGTCCGTGTGGTCCGAGCCAATAGACAAGCTCCTGTAGATCAAATTGCTGAAGAAGTTCTAAAGAAATGCTTTTAATGCTCTACGGGTCAGAACTGTTTTGGCAGCAAAAGGGGGGAAAAACACAGTATTAAGCAGGTGGTCATAAAGTTATGTCTGATCGGTTGTGTACTATACTATACTATACTCTACTCATTTATTCTGTTAGTAGTTAATAGTTCAGCCATGAAACTCTGTCTGGGTGCCGGTTGCTTCTCTTGACACTGGTGCTGTAGTTTATTGTTAGGTTTTGTACCTATGTAACTCTTTGTAGTCACATCAAAATAGCCAGGCACCATCTCTTTGTGGTGTACAGCAGTGGTCCTCAACCCCCAGGCCAATTGGTACCGGGCCGCACAGAAAGAATACATAACTTATGATAAAGTCTGTTACACTTACATTATTTCAGTTTTATTTATTATCTGATTCTGAACGATTTTGGAAAATTACCGGATTCTCTCCGTCACATCTGTCTATGACTCACTCTTGATGCATGTGAAGATGCCTGGCCTCGGTCACGTCTTACCTACATCCGCTACCTTCTTAAAGGGGCTGCTCCGGCCGGTAACACATAATACATTACCGCTGAATTCAAATCCCCAAGCTAGCAAAATGAACAAACAACACCACATTGGATTCACGATTATTATTATATTTAAAATAAAAAAAAAACACAGTTTTTATGCCTGTCCGTGAAAATATTGTCCGACATTAATCTGGTCCGTGGCGCAAAAAAGGTTGGGGACCACAGGTGTACAGTATTTCCGCCACATTGCACCGTCCACCTCCTCAGCACCACGTGTATAGATCTGCAAAGGTGCTCACTCTTACTCCACCTTTTGCAGCATCAGCATGGTTGTTAACATGTTTGAACATGCTGGTGTTAGCATGCTATAGAGCAGTCTTAGAACTCGCTCAAACAACAAACCTATCTATACTTCTGTAAAACAACTCTTGCTAGCTTCATTCTTGTCATGGCTGATTACCTATTTGTTAACTAGCTGTTAACTACTATTAACTAGCTAGCTAGCAGTACATTAGTTACCATTTTTTGAAGTAGACAATTTTCAGGCAAAAATAAAATTTTCTCAAAACAATGTGAAAATATATAAAAAGGTTTGTTTTGAGTTGAAGGGTTGTGGCATATCTACATGTAATTGTTGTTTTTTATGAACAGATTGCAAATGAAGTTAACAGGTGTATTTTAATTATTATTCCCAGATATGTTCATCCTTGAGGCTCTAACACAAGGAGTGGACATTATAACCCCTTAAAGCATATTTCCCTCCAATTTCCCTTATTTCTTCTCTGTAGGACATAATTGCAAAGCTGTTGTTAATTAATGCCTTTCATTGAGTACAATATGCAGATGTAGCAGTGAGGTTATGATATTTCACAGAAATACTTTACAGATAATCCACATATCCATCACTCAGCTGCTAAACGAGTGGTACCTTTTCAGCTTTTTTGACACCTGTTTGAAATCGAACTCTATTTAATTAGCCTTTCCTCATCATAAGTCGTTATGCTGTGCTGCATTTCGACAGGCCTTTACTTGTGCACTGGAGCAATTCTTACTGCACTGAGCTCAGCCTGGCTTTGGCTGTTAATGAGTTGGGTGTGGAACTGCAGACACCATACTGCATGTGCAACTCTTTTTTTTGTAATCCCTCTTTCTCCCTCAGTCTGTGCATGTGATTGTCTTTGTGTGCTGATTAAACCTTGTCACTGCTTCTTCCTCCTCCATCAGGCAGAGATTAGAGGATAAGGCTTCCATCTGGAGAAGTGCTGCATGTTTAGTGAATATTTTATCACAAAGCAATGCCTTTATTACCCCCATACACACTCACGTCAACACAAGTCAAACTACATCTAAGATTAATAATGCTTCTGCTTCAAACTCTAGTTCCACTCTGAGTAACTTGGGACACATGAATATTATTTGGTTTGTCCTGTATATTATTTTGTTGTTGATGGTCTGTGTTAGTGCGTTATCCCATATCCCATAAACCACACTCATATCTTGAACTTCAGCTGGCTGGGGAGAGAGTGTAGCGTGAGCATCTGCTTCTCTCAGCATACTGAATGCGAAAATCAATCTCGCCTCTATTGTTTTGTGCACACTACTCCTGGTGCTGATGTGAGGTATGTTTGCTACAGGTCTTGTGCTGTTATTGGGTTTGTATTGAATTTTATGTTGTCTTCCATTATAAATTTGATGATATCCACAGATATGAATAGACCCGAGGACTTTAGTGAATGCAAGTAAGGTTTCGATTTCACCACCTGCATATAATACAAAATGCTACCTTGATATTATTATAGCCCTTTTGCTCTTATTTGCAAGTTTAAGAATGACATTAGTAGATCATTATCTTTATATAGAGGGTAGAGGGTTCCCCTCCTAGTCTCTTAGCCTTTTGTATAAAGAAAGAATTAAAAAACCTTAATATATTATATTAATTTGCTCAATATAAGTATAATCATTCCAGTTAACACTATAACAAATGTTAATCACAAATGTTGAGCTATTTTATAAGTTGCTTAGTAGCTCCTAGTTTTATAACCATAATGACTGTATAAGACTGTAGAAAGAGCATTACTTATAATCACACTCTAGTGCTCATGTTAGTTCCCACTCTCCAGTGTTCTGTATTGTTGAAAGATTTATGATCAAACTTTTGATGTTACCCAAATGGGGATGAGTTCCCCTTTTGAGTCTGGTTCCTCTCAAGGTTTCTTCCTCATTACATCAAATTTTTCCTTGCCACAGTCGCCACGGCTGCTCATCAGGGATAAATGCACACCATTTACCTTGACTGTTGATTTCTGTAAAGCTGCTTTGAGACAATGTCTTTATACGCTTTAGTATGTGTGTGTGTATATATATATATATATATATATATATATATATATATATATATATATATATATATATATATATATATATAAAATAAAAATACACAAGTGCCTATAGCATAATATTCTCAATTATAAAAAAATATTTAATATATATTTCCACTAAACACTGGACATAAATTGTTCAATTTTTAACTCCACCAAATGGTCACGCCTCTCCTTTTTTCATCGTTTGCCAAAAAACAGAACATTCTGTAACAAAAAACAACAAGAAAGGGCAATGTATAATTTGTTTACAAGTACAGGCTTAAAATACAGATATTGTAAAGAGAATCATTAACTGCTCTTATGTGCTTATGTGACTCCAGGTCTTACCATTTCTCCATCTGTGTGGAAAGACCATTGTCAACCATTATGTCTGCTATGTTACTATGCTATCTATCTAAGTTAATTGCTTTAAATTATGCCACAGCAGCCCATGACTTTCACAATAACTAAGGAAGATTACATATTACAGTCTGCACAAGGCCAGGAAGCTAAAAGATTACAAACATCAGGCCTGGCTATGACATTGATTTGTCTTGCTTGTGCCTTGAAGTAAGCTTGGTTTTAGTGGCAAACCTTATTGTATCAGGTCTACATTAAAATACACTACTACTTTTCTACTCGAAGTATGTACATCTGAAGGCAGAAACTAGCATATATGACTACTGGAAATCAAATTAGAATTAAAGTGTAACCCAGAAAATATATAGTTATAGGCCAAAGCAGTTTACATTAGCACCTGAAGTAACTTTTATCCTAAAAATGCATTCAATGCTGAAAGCTGCACATTAGCATATTTAGCTCTGGAGTTATTTAATTATTTTTGCACACACTTAATGCCTTTGAGATGTAGAAATCATGCTAAACCAGGATGTTGTCAAGAAAGCTAACCAGTGACATAATTCAAAACAAACTGGTACTGAGATATTAAGCAACATTGCTCAGTTTATCTCACTCTATTCAACTAAAATGTCACAAACCTCACTCAAACCTCACCCATGCATTTTCTCTACCTGTTTATTCATCATAAATTTACAATTGATTATAATGGCTTGTGTTGTTGAAAGAAGAATGTTCAGACACTAGTACCAGGTGTAGTAAACAATAAACACAATCATTGTACATAAAATCTATAAGGAATCACACAAGCTTGTACTTTTCATTTGGACAGAAGAACTAAATAATTAGGAATGATAGATTTGTATGTCTAGTGTTAGGACTTAGTGTGGTACTGCTTATGTTCCTGAGTGGAGCTGTAATGGATTCCGAGTGTGCCCCTCATAGGTTAGTGATAAGAGGCGAGAATGGGATTGGATTTAGTTATTTCGTGGTGTGGGAGCACTCCACTAGATCACTGCTGTAAACGTGGTTCTGCCTGGCTGATTTCATTAAAAACCCCCCACTACCCAATCAAGGACTTACTCTTAGTGTTCATCTCTTGATTTTATATATATATATATATATATATATATATATATATATATATATATATATATATATATATATATATATATAAAATATGTATTTTTTTTCTTGGTGCTATTCAATCAAGACATGTAACTGTGGCCTTCTGTTTGACAAGACTTGTTAATTTGGCTATAGAGATACGATGATTTTTATTTTTTTCTCTTTCTCCAGACATAACATTAATGTTGATGGTACAAATGAGGAAAGGAAATGATTTGAGGAATCAGTTCTAAAGAGGAGAAAGTGCTGAAGCAGATGTAAAAGAAAAATATTCTCCACTTTCTTATTCTTACTCTCCTGCGATCTCTCTCGACTCTTTCCTCCCATTTTTTCTTTGCTTGTAGTAATAGATAGAATAAGAGCCCCTGGAGACACTGTGGGCTCTGGACCCTTCTTTAGCGTTTGGTGTAAGGCTAGTGCATTCTCTAGCATGTAGTTTTTCATTTGGATTAACCACAGATTCCTGTGCCTTTAAAATCTAACAATAATAGTAACAGCCTACACTTTATTCTGCTCACTTAGAAAATCTTACGAAACATATTAATGCTGGTTCCACAATAGAGAGAACATTTTAATTCTGAAAGAAAACAATGCACCTGCCTTTGGGACTTTGTTAGATCATTGAGCTTTTAGCTGTCTGACACAAGATCTTCTTTATTTCTTGCTTCCATTAAAAGAGGTGTGCTAAGCGAGAGGTATAAAATTACATTTCTGTGCAATGAGGCAGGTATATGCAGCTTTCAGTAACGCTTGGAAAGTGAGAAGGTGTCACGGTTTTGGTTTGAAAATCCAGTAGTGGCGGTGAGTGGGCAGACAGTGAAAATATCTACTGGTCCAAAACCTCCTCCCGCCCACTTCTTCTCTCTTTTGCACTAACCCCCACCTCCCCATCCCCAAATCCAATTTAATTTAAGCAGGTTCTGCTCAGTTAAGCCTGTTTCACGTGCAGAAAGTAATGGCTCACGTTCTCTGCATCTCAACGCACCTTTTTCCCACTCAGTGCATCACCTCTTATTTTTCTTACTCACCTTTTATTTTTCTTCAACCCATCATTCTTTTCTCAGCCCACAATTCTCTTCCTTGCCCTTTCCTGACTCTCATGCTTTACCATCATGCCTGGTTTCCATGGAAATGCCACATATGAGAACAGCTGGGATGCCGTTTTCCAGTTACAAACTGCACGTTTTGCCCACTGTAGCATGCGGTATCCAGCATGTGCCTTAATGTAATCCATTAGGTTAACTACAATAAGCAAGCAGGTAGAACAACATTCTTTTTGTCCTGCACTCCACTGTTTTAATTCTTGCCCTTTCCATTTTGCATTTATACGTGAAAAGGTGTTTTCTGTGAAACACTGAAAGCATTTCTGTCATTGCATGTTGAAAGCCCCCATCACATCAGCCAATCACAAGAGTCGAATTCAGGCTCCCAAACCTGAAGTGGAGGTGGTATGTCTGGAAGAAGTGAATAGACAGCAAGGCATCACATAATGGAGGACAGATAAGGACAACAGAAAGAAAAGTTACAGCTTTGTACTCATCACATCTACATTTACAGCACAGTGAAATTCTTTCTTCGTATATCCCAGCAATCTTAAAAAAGCTGGGGTCAGAGTGCACAGAGGGTTAAGGGCCTTGCTCAAGGGCCCTAAGAGTGGCAGCTTGGCAATCCTGGGGCTTGAACCCCCGAACGGTAACCCTGAGCCTTAACCAATGAGCTACCACCTCCCCCAAATAAACCCAGCGATGAAGGGGTTCATGCACTGCAAATCACTTTTTTGGCTCTGTTCAGTGAGTCTGTACCTGAAAATCAAGAGTAGAGCCTGGACTATAAGGTGAACAGCCTCTGGCATATTGGTACTGATGGAGCAAGAATGAGATGATGCATGAATATTTCCCTGTATATAAAAAGGGGGAAGTTCTATTCAACAAAGGGCATGCAGTGGAGAACATCAAAGGGTTCCTCTTGACCTCTATTTAGTTACAGACCTGACTGAGCTTTACAAGTAGGCTGAGTATCTCTTAGAGTGCCCTGTACTTAACTGACTAACAGATGTACTTCATAGACTAAGCTCTAGGTAATAAACCCTGCTCTGTCTTTTGCCACAGTCAGCACAAAATTTTCCAGTTCTATGCTCAAGTGGATCCACTGCTGTCTAAATCTTAATGGAACTTGCTCTGGATCGAATGCCACTTGATTGTAATAAGCTAGATAGAAGATGAACAGCTCTGGATAGAATGCGTTAAAACAGGAGGTGTAACAGACATTTCCTAATGTATGCCAACAAGCTCTTGGCAAGATTCTGAACCTTTGTATCTAGTGAGAAAGTGTCTGGCCTGTGGCACAGTGGTGTCTGTGCAAGCTCTCACCCCCCTGCTCATTTGAGAAAAGGGACTTGCTCGGGCTCTGAGAAATTAATTAAGGAACCTGCTCTGCTAATGATTGCAGATTGGCCTGACTGATTAATAGAATGGAGCAGGCATGCTGGTCTGCTGTCTGAACTTTGAAGTGAGCAGAGCTGACAGACCACTTGCTGTATGTGTGTTCATCTGAAAACGTTACATAAAATGGTTGTCATGGTGTTCCACAGCTTGAATTTTGATGGCTTTTGGTTTGTGTTACATACGCTATGCAGTATTAGTGTACTTTACAGAGCTCTGTACAGGCTATGCAGAAAGAAATGCCCACAGGCTTTATTTAACATGGGATTTGCACCCACACCATACATAGATGTCCAGTCACACTCATGTTTGAGATTAAGCACATGTGTGTCCTGTCTAGCTATGTGAAGAGCACACTAGGGGATAAAAATGAGTATCAATTTGGGAAATATATCATTACATTTAGTGTAACAACTCTCTTTAAGGTTCCCACTGAAGCACAATGGGAGAGGAAATGCATAACCAGGCAGATCATGGGATAATTAGCCATTACCCATCTCTCGCTATTAAGGTTTTTCACTCGTGATGAGGTCTTTTCAAAACAAACTGGCAGATGGTGCAGATGTTACTTGCTTTGAATGCATATTTTTCTATGCATTGCAATTACACTGGAAGCACAAAGCCATAGGGTGGATACATATTTAGTCCTATAGTGGTCTTAATATAAAACCCCCATACAAAGAACAATATGATTATAATACATTATTATTGTTTTACCCGGCTCATTTTATTTATTTATTTATTTATTTATTTTTTCTACAATAGTCTTATAAAGCAGCTTAACGGAAAGGGAAAAACTCTGTGGAATGGGTTGAGGAAGGAAACCTGAGAAGAGAAAACCAAGTTTCTTCTGAGTGATATCAAAGTGTGGGACTACACATCATTTAGACAGCTGTACAAAAATAACAAAAAGTACTAAGTGTTTTAGTGGATATTCAAAATGATCATATTGGTATTAGAAGTTCTAAATGGTCTATGCAGTAGTTGGTACTAAATAGGCCCTGATTGCAGACAGTGTCCTTTTTTACAGCATGCATTTATCCTCATTTCCTCTGCAGTGTCTTCATTCGTTATTATTTTCCTGTACTGTAAGCTCAGCATATAATAGTTTGGGAATCCATTTCCTGTAGGAGACCTTTCAGCTAATCATTCTTTAAGCTTTTCTCATTTATCACTGCACCACATTGGAACCGAAGCTACACAGTGAATAGTTTTAGGGAACAAGGGATATGGATTTGGAGGATTAGAGCATTTCCACACTGTCACGTTTAATGGGGTGTGTATGATTGCACCCGAACCTCTTTTCCCCAACGAGTGCGGAGAATAAAAGGTTAGCTTTAAGCCCAGGGTAAATGTACTGTGGCTGATTCAGATTTGTGCAGTAGCTGTCACTCCTTCTTCATAGGACACATAAGTGCAAGGATAGTTAATTTTTATTGCAAAGAAAACAATGAAAAGGATTCCCTGTCTCTTCAGTGATTTCAGCATTTCAGTTGATAGCGATGGCCTTCTAGCAGTTCGAAAAAGGGTTTTTCTAGTTATTAACATTATCAAGTGGTGCTTGTACTGTATGTACACCAGCCCAAACACCAGTACATGCAAAAAAAAAAAAAATGAACACACAGCTTTATAAAAATGTATTTGACAATAGTTTTTGACAACATTGCAAGTAAAGATTATTCTCTGGTCAGTGGTAGATATTTGCTTCTCTGTGATCATTTATAATTTTTTTGCTTGTCATATTAGCCTCAAAAAAACAAATTTAATGAATCATTGTCCTTAATGAGGAGATTCACACTATAATGTCTAGTGTTAAAATTATATTCATCATAGCAGTGCAGGCCAATGCTACATTCCTTTCCTTTTGTCATCATTGGTTATTTCAACATCATATAATCATGCTTAGTACAGCAGATTAACAGGAGTACAAGATATACTTTTCTGTTGGAGGATAAATGCAGCATCACTAAAATAGCAATGGATTTTGGCCTGTGTGTGTGTGTGTGTGTGTGTGTGTGTGTGTGTGTGTGTGTGTGTGTGTGTGTGTGTGTGTGTGTGTGTGTGTGTGTGTGTGTAAAGCAGGTCTGGGAGAGGGGTGGATGTTAAAGTAGAGGTGGGTGTGGAGACTGTAGCAGGCTGTGGTTAGTATGTAATAAGCATTCACAATTCTACCAGTACAGTATATTGAGATGTTCAGGCATCCACATACATATAACCTTTTAGTGTAAACTATATGCCCTGCATTAAAGGTCCATAGAGAACATGTATTAATATTCCATTACAATAACTGAATCCAAGGGCCCCAAACTGTTCCAGCAGTACCTGAGTACAAAGCAAGCTCCATAAAGTTTGGTTTGGAAGATCTACCTTGGAAGATGTACATCTACCAAAGTTAGTATAGAAGATCTCAAGTGATATGCAGAAAGCCCTGACCTCAACTCCACTGAACACATTTGAGATGCATTGGAACCCGAGGCTTTCTTAGCTGGCATCAGTGCTTAATCTCACTAATGCTTTTATAGATGAATTGGCAGAACTCCAATATCTACCTATACAGAGGAGTGGAGACCTTTGTTTAATTATAAAAAAACAAAGGGGTGATGTGTAGGCCATGTGTAGGATTATCTTGCAGTATCAGCTTGGTATGAGAGACAATAAACATAATAAGTGTTAGAAATAATGAGAGATATAGGGGAAAAAAGTGACCGGTTCAAAGGTGTAGGCTGCAATAATGTATAAAATCAACTAAATATCTACTGGCATCTTGGGTTTTTGTTTGCTATTAAATAATATGTGTGTGTGTGTGTGTGTGTGTGTGTGTGTGTGTCTTGTTATAGTGCTGAAGCTTCTGAAGGAGGGAGCTGACCTGAACACACTTCTCTCTTCAGGAGGTTCACTGCTCCATCTGGTATGAACACACTTCAACACCATGTTCCCTCTAAAGAGGTCTTCCACTAAGCTTCTTTCAATCAGCCATCCTTCCAGATGAAAACCATTCTTACACACCTCCTGAGCATTCTCTTTCTGAAACTTTTTTTCCTTGAGGAAAAAAAAATCTGATCCATTATTTAGTCATTGTATTGCTACATAGTATTTTTCCCCTCTTTGTTTATTCCTGAAACTGTGTCTTACACATGAAAGAAAATGAAGAGTCACAGAACAGGCTGAGCTTTTTGACCACTGATGAAACAGTTAGGAATGAATGGCCTTGGCCAGGGTCCAGATAGTAGCATTTGATACCCTTTTGGATACAAACCCACAGTTGTCCTTAAATTGAACTCACACTGAACTTTTGCTAATGAGTTTGAACATGTAATGGCAACCTCAATAACATCTTTGAAAAATAATAATAATAATTAATACTCAAAAAATGTGCCAGTTTAAACTCCACTTGAAAGCCAGATTGTAATTGGAGCATTGGATACAATTTATTTACAAGCATTCCAGATACAAGACTTGTGATTATAGCCAGGAATAAACAGAAGCAAGCAGTGTGTTTTTTATAGTACACCAGTGAGACATCAAGTGGCACCAGTGGACTTTTCGAACAAATTGTGTTTTTATTTTCAAAATGATTTCATTTTAGTTTCATAATTACCCTCTGAATGGAATGAGACAAAAAAAAACCTCTTCAGCGAAATTTGCCCAAATGGCCATTATCAATGTGAAGTTTATTCATTATTTGGTATGATTATTATTTCTCTGTTGCACTGTTAGAATTTTGGCGGCCATCTGCCCACAGTGCCCTTCATTTACCCATGGTGCTGCATTTTTTTTTCTGCAGTGCGCTCGCCATGACAATGTGTTTGCAGCAGAGATTCTGATAGAACGAGGCCTAAATGTCAATCTGCAGGATGAGGCCCTCTGGACTGCGCTGCATGTGGCCTGTGCCTGCAACCACACTGATATGACTCTGCTGCTGCTTTTGGTGAGCTTTAATACAACCTCCCACCCACCTACACACACACACACACACACACACACACACACACACACACACACACACACACAAGAATTTTACACCTTAGAAAAAGATTTTTCTCACAATATGTATTTTTCTTGTAATCAGTATTTTGCCAAAATAGAGAAGGAACTCGAATAAACTACAACAGAAGAAAGCAGACAAAACTAGGATAGTGTGTGCCGTTATCACACTGACATTTTTTCTTTCCTAATAACAGTAGGTTCAGGACTGTTTATTTCTCTTATATCACAGCTATTTGCAAACGATTACCATTTTTTAATAAATGCATTAAATATCCATGATATCTCATGTTGTGTATCTTAAATAAGTTGTTACTATAGAAACAAAAACCTGACGACAGTGCAAAAATATCAATCAAGAGCAATAATTAGAATGAATGCATTTTAATAAAAAAACAGTCATTTGAATTAGATCCATGCTGTTTTAGAAAGTTAATCATGCCCTTCTGAGAAATAAAATGAATTCTGGAGCGCTGTGCTATGATTGCATTTCTGAAATATTTATGCAAATGAATGCAGTTTTTGTAAAGCAAAAAAAAAGTTCCTCCTCAAGTTCTCACACCTGCCACATCCTCCTTGCAGTTTTGTTATTATTTACTCCTCTGGCCATAATCTCCGTCACACCCACCTCCAGAAGATTAAATGGGATTATGTAGCGATGGATGAATGTGAAAATAAGCCAGACAAGATGACAAGTGTGACTGCCTATGACTCAAACGTTCCTTACTTCATCATTGTGAATGTACTGAGGCAGCAAGCTTGTTAGATGTGTATTTGCATGTCTGAGTACATCATGTACAGCAGGGGTGTCAAACTCAATTGCACAGGGGGCCAAAACTCAAAGCACACTTTAGGTCGTGGCCCGAACAGGATAAAGATTTATTGAACACACTAAAACAATGTTATTTTAACATAAATATGAATAAAAAAAGACAGGAATATTATTCCAGAATTAATCAACTTAAACTTTAAATAATTTAAAATATTTTGCTCTCCATAAAAATATCTCCAGTCAAACACCAGATGTCTCACAGCTTCATCATGCAGCTCTTCAGAAACTCTCCCTCAGTAAATAACCGGCTGATGTGACTCTGATTTCTCCTCTGCTTTCACACCAGCTTCACTTTGTGATTTTGCTGTGGTGAAAAACCTCTGCTGAAATGTCAGATTCTTCTTTTAACTCTTCTACTTTCTGTATCTTCTGCTCTGCATTCAGGATTTTCAGCTTCTCCTGATGTTTTGACTTGTAGTTCCGTCTTAGATTCAATTCCTTAATTACAGCCACATTCGCTCCACTAATAAGACACATGAGTTTACCGGCAGTGTCAGTAAACATCTACTCAACCCCCCCGATATTCATGCTATACAGTATAGTATATAATATAGTACTGTAGTATCTGTGGTACAGGAAATGTGGACCTGACAACTAACATGCAAAGAATCCAGAAAGTCCCTCTTCTTATGTCTCTTATATCAGCATTCAGATGCTGTATTCAAGGCAAAGCATGTGCAAGCATTCTATGAGCTTTAAAAGGAACAATGACCACTGATTTTTCAAACTTCCTCCAAAATCACTGGCCATATCTTAACTCTCGAAAAAATAATCGTCTTGCAGACCGCATTTGAACCTTGTGAAGTATTTTAGAGAACTGAACTGAAGGAGTGCTGTAGCAGAGGCTTTGGTCGTATGAACGAAATTGGCAGCAGTTCAGGAACTCGAGTTCTGCGGCTGCTTCTGAGCACAAACTGTCATGGCTTCTGTAGCAGATACTGTGATGTGATTTAGCTGATCACACACTGTTGTGTAAATTATTCATCTTAAGGCAGCTCATCTGACTAGACACTGGAAACTAGCAACTAGCTAGCGATATTTGATTAGAGAAGCAAGAACTTTTTTTTATTGACCCTCTCTGTCCTGATTAGTGTTGTAGATAAAGAAATTGCTTTTACAAAGAAAATATTTATAGATGAATTGATAGAGACGTGTTTGCACCAATACCAAATACAACATGACTGGAGTCTTAATATTTCTGGCATCAAAGAATTATGATCATTAATTAGAAGCAAGTCATTTTATGAAATTGGACTTTCTCCCCTTCTGATTTGAAAACTCCTAAGTGCCTCTGGTTTGCTCATTTGAAATAAACGTATAAGGACAAATATACGAATTTAAGATTTATTTCTGGAAAGCTGCAAAAGCTGTTCAATGTTAAACGTACTATACCAATAATATTGAACTGATTAAAAATTTCAGATATAACATCTGACATACCAAATTATATAAATAAATCCATTTTTTTTTTTTTTCTTTTTTCGCTAAATATTTGTTGATTTATAAGGTCTTTCTGAAGAATTTGTCCTCTACGTGGTGCGGGTGAGTGAGATTGTTGATTTGCTCTAATTTGCAATTTAATCCAGATGCATAGTGTTTGCTCTGGGCTCTGATTGGCTGTGTGTGTGTGTGTGTGTGTGTGTGTGTGTGTGTGTGTGTGTGTGTGTGTGTGTGTGTGTGTTTTATGTTTGATGTAACCTTTGATGTAACCATCCTGCTGTTGTTTTTTTCTCTGGTAGGATGAAACACAGGTAAGGGTGGCAAGGCAGGACTCAAACATGCAAACACAGCTTTTGGTGTCGTGGTGATGCAGCTGGTGCAGAATTAAATATTTCTAATTAGGAGAATGAGCATACAGAATATTATAGGTAATACTGTATTACTGGATTATTCCTCTAGAAGATACTCTATGTGTTAGATGAACATGCTTTATGCTCTCACATGTAGAAACACACATCTCAGTTAGTTTTACATTTCTAATAGTAAAGTAGTTCAAGTTCCCATTCTTTTAGTTCTTTTTCTTTTTTTTTCTGCAGCAGTGCTCACCGAGGTGGTGTATAATATAAGAAAACATGTCAGAAATGAGGAGCTGCATTATTCATGTATGATCTGTCAAAGTGATATTCGCTCATCATTTCCATGACGTCATTGCACTGGTGATGGGGAGAGCATGAGATTTTTGTTTCTGTTGTAGCAAATATTTCCTCATGTAGAACATCTCTGCTGTCAGCTGTGGTAAGTCTGAGAGTGTGTGTGTGTGTGTGTGTATTAGTGAGAAAGAAAAGAAATATGTATGGTGTGATTTTTGCAGCTGTGTGTTTGTGTGTGTGTGTGTGTGTGTGTGTGTGTGTACGCATTTCTGTGTACAAATAAGGAAATGCATGAATGAATGTCTCTGAAAGTAGACCTCATTTGCATAGTGGAGTATGAGGAGATTGCAGGAGAGCTCGTGAGACCAAGGAAATTACACTGTAATTATAGCACAGGCACGTTCCAGTTTTTTCACTTGTGCAGTTTCATGCTCGAAATATAAATATTTACCAGGAAGGTTTTATATCTGAATGTTTTTTAGGCAAAAAAAAGGGGGATGAAGGGGATGATGTCTCTATTTGTCTCTATTTGTTATTCATCATAAACTTAAGTTGAATGTTAACAAAATCAATAACAGAAAGACACATGTCTGGGAGGTGAATGGAATGATTATGCATTAATGAGTAAATGAGGAAGCAACCCAGCCATTAGGGTTGCACAAGCCAGTGCACTCTTAGTGACGGCCCCAAGCCTTGATAAATGGGGAGGGTTGAGTTAGGAAGAGCATTCAGCGTCCGCTACAGGTATCCTTAGCCAACAGGGTACCGGTGGAAATTGGGTTACTGTTGGCCGAAGGAGGAGAAGGAGAAGACTACAGAGACGGCAGGACAAGGAGAAGTGTAGGAGGGTGGAGGTTAGGGTTGGTATTTTAAATGTTGGTGCTATGACTGGTAAAGGGAGAGAGATAGCTGATATGATGGAGAGAAGGAAGAAAGACATGCTTGTTGCCCAGGAGACCAAGTAAAGTAAAGGAATTAAGGCCAGGATCATTGAATGAAGGTTTAAACTGTTCTATCATGGTGTGGATGGAAAGAGAAATTGTGTAGGGGTGATTTTGAAGTAAGAGAACAGTAAGAGTGTAGTGGTGGTGAAGAGAGTTTCTGATAGGGTGATGAACGTGAAGATGGAAGTTAATGGGGTGATAATAAAATGTGCTTATGCTCCACAATTTGGTCGTGTGAACAAGGAGAGAAAAAAGTCTGGAGTGAATTAGATGAAGTGGTAGAAGGTGGTGATGAGGAGGTGATGAGTAGGTATGACCTTAAGGAGAGGAATGCGGAACGGCAGGTGGTGGTAGATTTTGCTAAAAGGATGGAAATAACAGTGGTGAACACTTATTTTAAGAAGAAGGAGGAGCATAGGGTGACGTATATAAGAGTGGAGAAAGGTGCACACAGGTGGACTATGTTCTATGTAGGAGATGCAACCTGAAAGAGATTAGGAACAGTCCTATTATAAGGGTAAACAGGATTAGAAATGAGTTTATTAGAGGGACAGCGCATGTAGGACGTTTTGGGGACAAGGTGAGGGAGGCGAGATTGAGAGGGTTTGGACATGTGCAGAGGAAGGACATGGGGTATATCGGTAGGAGAATGCTGAGGATGGAGCCACCAGGAAGGAGGAAAAGAGGAAGACTAAGGAGGAGGTTTATTGATGTTGTGAGGGAAGACATGCAGGTAGTTGGTTTGAAAGAGGCAGATGTAGAGGACAGGGGGTTTGGAGATGGATGATCCGCTGTGGCGACCCCTAATGGGAGAAGCCAAAAGAAGAAAAAATAAGAAATACAATTAATGAGAAAGCAGAGACAAAAACAACCAGTACTTGTAATTTAGATCCATCTGATATCTGAGGTCTGTTAGAAATAAAGGAATTATTTTATTCTATAAATACTGTATTACAGGAGGGGCATTGCCATACCAAAGCTACAAGGACATAGAGGTTTAGACTTTGTAGATTCTGTAGTTTTATTTTTTTCTTATCTCCAGCTGTCAAATTTATTATAGAAACCTGATAATGTAGTAACAACTATTCAGAATAACATTGGAGACAGCTGAGGTGGAGGAGTTTTTGAATTTAATAGTCTCTTCTGTTTAACTCAATGGGATGCTACATTTTTCAGACTTGTTCTTGTTAAGAGAACACATTCATCTTCAAAGCTAATATAGCTATTATAAAATGTATACACTTATGCAAAAACATACACTGTCTGGACAAAAGTATTGGGACACCTGCATTTTCCATCTCATGTGGTAGAAGGTTGAAGGCACACCATTGTGTAGGATGTCTTTGCATGCAGTAGCATTCAATTTTCCGTTTGCTTGAACCATGAGACCCCAACCTGTTCAAGCATGACAATACATGGGTTGGAGTGGAAGATCTTGCGTGGCCTGATATAGAGCTTTGACCTCAACCCTCCTAAGCACTTTTGGGATGAATTGGAAGATTGACTGCACCCCAGGTCTCTTGACCCTATGTTTTTACTAGTGCCCTTGTGGCTAAATGAGCAAAAACAACCACAGTCCAAAATCTTATGGAACATCTTTACAGAAGAGTAGAGATTATTATAACAACAAATGGGGACTAAATGTGGAACAAAGTGTTCTGAAAGCAAATACTATGGCTAGGTGTCCACAATCTTTTGTCCATATAGTTTATAAGAGAAATGCAGATATTTACAAGGATGACTCATAATGTTTGAGTAGTTTGGTTATTATACCATGGACTTTTTATGCATACTGTTTCAGTACCGACCAAGATTGAAAGCTTGCACAAGCAGCCACACAAAGAAATATAAAGAAATATCTCGAAACTAAAATATTTAACTCAATAAAATCAAATCGTCTCATGACGGAATATTAGATTAAAAATTTGCAGTGGACGTAGCACATGTTCGGTGTAACGCTATATTAAACATGAATCGGGTCATATTTCTGCACAGTTGTGTGCCAATAATGGAACTACTTTATTCTACCACTTTCTCTTCTTTTACAAGCCCCGGCAGAGAAACAGGATTTTTATGATGTTCTCTCTATAACCTAGCATAAGCTTTTATTACAGGTGCTCATTGTGAAATCTTGTATTCTGAACAGTTTCTAGTGAAACGTGACCCCACTATTACCCTGTCACTCTCTTGCTGGAACTCCTCTTTAAAGATGATCCCTGTTTAAGTTTATGGTCCTTTTTTGGAAGGCAATTTAGAATACAACGAGATATGTAGAATATGAAAGAATATGTAGGAGGGTGAAAAGAGTCACTGTAAAGGTGTTGAATGTGTGCTTTACATGCCCACACAGAGATGGACATGTTTAGGTGTGAATGATGATTACGTCATTATAGCTGTTATTTCAGGAGTTTACTCTGTCACTTGCTTGTGTTTTTCTGTGGCATGATTATTAAGACAGAGCACTGGAGGATTCTCCTCCATGTTAATGAGGCCTCATTAACATCAGCATTCCCTCTACTGTCTCCACACACACAGACACACACACACACACACACACACTGGTGAGTCAGCCATCACAGAATGGACTGGTCCGTTGCCATGGATACACGTTTTGGAGCTCCTTCATAAGGTAGTTCAGGGTTTTCACCGTGGCTTTCCTACACACACACACACACACACACACACACACACATATAACTGTATATGTTGATATACTAGTAGATTTGTAAAAGCTTAGTACACCTTCATAGTGAACACAGCCTTCTATTGTCTGTACATCCATCCCTGCTTCAAAACTGCTCTACCTGACATGTCACACGCACATTTGCTCTACTTGTGACAATATTCCATTGAAATCCTCCAAATAAAATTTTTTGGTTTAAATGAAAGCTGCATAACAGGAAAAAAAATGGTGAAGACCACTCGAATGTACCTACATGTTTCAAACTAGCAGGTATTTCTATCCTCATGGAGACATTCGGTCCCCATCAAGTTGTCCCCCAGACTTTACCAAATGACCTTGCAACCTCCTTCAACAAATCCATCCATCAGTGAAATGTTTCATTATAATGCACATATTTATTTTCTAATTAATTTCACCCAGCAACCTCTTTGATCTTATATTGCTTATATTTTTGCATTTGCATGCACTGCTAATTTCTCTTCCCCATCTCTTTCATTTCATCTCTTCTCCGTCAATCAAAAGCCAAACCATATATAATGCTTCATGCCTCTGATTTTCTCTCTCTCTCTCTCTCTCTCTCTCTCTCTCTCTCTCTCTCTCTCTCGCTCTCTCTCTCTCTCTTTCTTTCTCTCTCTCTCTCTCTCTCTCTCTCTTTCTCTCTTTTTACTTATTCTCTGTTTTTATGGCTGCCATTGGCTATTTTCCCTTGCGCTAATGCTCTTATCTCCACAGTGCAATGCTGGCTTTAGGATGAAGCCTCCCACACCCACTCCAGGCATACACTCTAGTTCTTTCTACTTCCATTTTGTTGCAGTGCTTCCTTTTCAAAGTCTGCTTGCTCCAAAAACAGGCCATCACATACATCACATTCGTTTTTTTCCAGGCTTAGACACATGTCCCGCTCATTAGTTTGAGGGATGCCAACCTGGTATAATATCACTGACATTCTTCCGAAATTTGAACTTGGTGGAATTTGATATTTGCCTTAGTTACAGACACTTTCCACCTGATACCTGAGACACCCAAGATAATCAGTCTGTACCCATCTTAGCTGTGTAGTCTCTGACACATGGAAAGCCATGTACCATAAAAAAAAGAATGCAATGAGCCAGCTGAAGGAACATAATACTGACTATTGTATTTTGTACACATAAATTCAGAGATAACTACGATTGGCTGTCATTTCTATGTTTAACTGAGAAGAAATGTAAGCTCGTTCCACCAGGAGAGCAGGCCAAACCCCCTAGACAGATAGAAATGGATTCGGTCTTGCACTTTCTCAAATTTAGGACTCAGGAGTCCAATCACAGAGTCATTATCTAGAGTTATTATATTAACTTCTTATTAGTCCAATTGGAACAAGCATTGGACTCCAGGCTATCTCTTTAATGGCTCCATGATAGTGCCTCCATGTGTTATATAGCAAACGCTCCATGTGTTCCTATTTTGTCCTGGTTTAACTTTGGCACCACTGATCAATTATCATAGCAGGTTTAATTGGAGAGAAGTAATTCAGGCTGGCTTCATGTCTGTGTAATGTGTCACAGGAGGCCATAATCAGGCACAGCAGATTTAATCGCATATTTGCCCTCATTATTTCTGGATAATCAGGTATCTATCATAGTTTTACGTTATTCTGGTGATGTGGTTCTACCCTTCCTTAATGTTTTCCTTGTTGATCCTTTTCCCTGGGTGTAATAATCCCACACTCAGCACAGCCTTCCAATTAGGCCATGCACCTCCAATTGCACCATTTCATTTGCATTTCTTTTGTTTTGCAGATGCTTTTCTTCACTCAGACTTTCGGTAGTATATGACCTAAGCATGCAGCTATCTTGAAGGTTTTGCTCAAGAGCCCAGCAATGGATTTCTGCTAGATGAACTTGATTTTGCAGCCATTTTTATTCAGTGAATAACCTGTCACTACTCATTGTTCGACCACAGATCGTCTGTGAGATGATGGGTTTGATTCATAAAAACTATTTTACACATTTATAGTGTAATTGTGACACATAGCTGAATTATTCTTTGCTTTAGGTTGCTAGGGTGGAGGGTCAACTTGTCAATCCTTTCTCTTGTTTTTTTTGTTTTTTTGTTTAGTACTTAGTTCAGGTAGACTAATATACGAATTTGGCCAGGCTTTAGTATCAGCTATGAAACACATGATGTATGAGGTGGATCAATAAAGGTGCTGATGAAGGCTTTTTGTCATTCGAAACATTAAATTGTCAAGCAGTAGTAAGTCTGGGTGACTTGACTGCTGGAAACAGTTCTTTATTTTGGAAACTCAGCAATACTGGGCTGCAGTTTTATGACTGTAAGTTAGTAGGGACAAGAAGATAAATTTTTTTGAGACCTTTTAAAATGAAAGATTACCCATTTCATAGATAAGTGCTATAATGCTAGTATATTGAATGGTGCAGATTACAGTTGTTCATTAATATAATTGGTGCTGGTAGCTTGAGGCCAGGCTCCATAGGATAGCTTTTACTCTGTCTACAGGCACGAATGACTGATTGTAAATGCATACATTTTTGCGGGCTTAAACTTATGAATAATGACTTGAAACTCTCTGGAATATTTTTTTGATTTTTGTAGTATGCAGATTTGCTCTTTGTTAATTAATAGTAGTATTGCATGGATATACACTTTCAACAAGTGAAGTTTCATAGTGATATGCGTATAGAAAACTATGAGGGTGTAACACTGGGTCTTGAATGTTTGTAATGTTCCAAAGACCATTTATATGCAAGAAATCAAATTGATTTCCTATCTTATAGCTCTACTTGTAAGTGCACCTTTAACAGCAAAGCATTCTAGCACATTTGTTTTCTGTTATACTTTATGTATTTTGAAGATCAATTATGGTTAATAGTGGCAGAGACATGATCTGCTGATCTGCGTATTGGTTGATTATACTCCGATGGGGTGAGACAGCGAGTATTCATTGAGTCTCTCATTTCCATATTTATCTTTGCTGTTGTCTAGAATAAAAAAATGAAGTGGGTTAGAGAGTGCAATGCCAAAAGCTGATCAGTACTGACAGTCTCCTCAGAAGGAGAAAAAAAAAAGATTCACCAGTGCTCCATAATTTTCTCCATTTTCTGTGTAAGAAAGTATGAGAGAGAGAGAGAGAGAGAGAGAGGGAAAGAATTGACAGACTGACCACTCATCCTCACAATCCTCGTTTTCCTCTCCCAAAGGAAAAACCTTAATCTCATCAGGACCTTTGTACACATGGAGGACACAGAGGATGCATCAAGCATGGATTTCAAGCCAAGCTATTTGTGTTTGTCCTAGAACCAGACAGATCAATAGACACTTTACTTTAATAAGCACACACACACACACACACACACACATACATGCACATACATACAAGTACATAAGGGCTCTTGACTGCCCTTCTGATCACTGCCCCTAATCTATACATCTTTGCTTAATCAATATGCTGATGTGTCTGAAAGGTTTGAGTGTTTGTTTTGTAAACAATATTGCTCATGTATCTCGATCAGTCAGTGATGTCTGGATAGATAGCAATGTTCAAATAATAGAACAGTTCTCTCAGCACCTTGACACACTGTCAAAATCTGTCCTCAGTCTCAGGAGCCTTCCAGATCTGTATGTGTGTGTGTATGGAGACAGTAAAGAAACAATGCGCTTGCTCTGTTGGTTTACTGCTCATGAATAGAGACAAAAGAGCAGCTGATGTTTAATGTTAATTAATCCATTCATTAACCTGTCCCTAACCTGTAAGAATGATTGACACGACCTGAGCGGCTTAAATCTGCTGTGCACTGGAAAAATATACGAAAAGCCATCCCTTTGTAGCATCTGTTCGCCAAATGCAATTGTTAGTGGTAATTTGTGCAGACATTTCTGTATAGGGTTTTTGAATCTCAGACAAACTGCTGAAGCTTCAGGTTTTATCTCATATCCCTATAGCTCTGCCTTCACCATTCTATTTCAAATCTCCATCTGCCCCTCCATGGAGAGATGTGAAATGCTTGCACATTCTTTTTTTAAAATTCTGTTAGAAGGATATTTTGACTAAGATATGTAAAGCATGGTACTTCTCTTATCTGCGTGTTAGCCGTGGACTTGAAATTAGTCTGCGCTCCTTTTTATTGTGTAGAGAAATTGCTGTCTATTTAATTGCCAGGCGATAACAATGGCCACATGACAGGCGATGTGTTAATTCCACTGTCTGATAGACAAAGAGACGTTTCTGTATAGATCTGTATTTAAGTCCTGATTTTTCTCTATCAGCATAAGCCAGATGTGTGGAACGCTTGAATTCTAAGTATGTTGCTCCCTGCTTCGCATTTCTGGACCTATAAATCATAAGTCAGTCCCCCACCATCCACATATGCAGTACTGCACTATAGACAGCCCCCTCAGTCCCCCGCTCCTTCCCCTCAGGGCTTCAATCTTAATGACTTGCTTAACTCACTATTGTTTAGTAGCGTTGCTCATCCGGATTCAGGTACCTCAGGCTCTGGCACAGTGTGATAATGACTTGTTTATTATCAGTTGCTGATAGAAAAATTTGAACCAGAAAGATTCTATTTGTTTATGTCTCCTCTCTTTGTCTCCCCCCCACCCCTTTTTTCACCCTATGGTCCTCACCCTTGACCATTTTGTCTATGCTGCTGACTTCGAAAGTCTGGGGTCAATGCGCTTTTGCAGGACGTAGATGGGAATATACCACTCGACTACACCACGGAGGGGAGTGAGACCAGCTACATTCTCACCAAGCATCTGGAAGAGTGCGGTACGCTCAATAAAGAAACAAAAAAGCCTTATATTAGATGTCCACGTTTGGAAATAATAGTGAATAAGAGACCAAAAGTAGTGTGTTTTCTTAAACGTTATTTTATTCTGCTTTACAGTATAAAGTGTGCTTATGTAAAATCTGTCTGCCTATCAAGAAGGGATTAAAAATCCTTCTGGCTTTTATTAACAAAAGATCGTTTACATTTTAACAAATGTGAGCGTATTTCCTGTTTGCAAGAAAACTATATGCAAGACAGAACCTCTCAGAAATATATGGGCAGGCATTAGAATGACGTGTGTATTATTTTTTGCCCCATACATTAGACCACTTATTCAATTTGAGAATTGGCAGGTGAACAGTTCATAAGGTATGTCCACAAAATGATGCAGGCAACGATGATTGAAAAAATGAATACTCTAAAATTTGCTTTCAGCATATTAAAATGACCTTTAAATTTTTATTATCGTGGATGTATTATTACTATGTTTTACTAAGGGAAGCAGTAGCTCAGGGGTTAACGCTCTGGGTTACTGTTCAAAAGATCTGGGATTTTAGTCTTGGGCCCTTGAGCAAAGCTCTTAACTGTCTGTGCTCCAGTGTTGATGTTTCATGGCTGACCCTGCACTCTGGTCCCAGCTGGGATATGCGGAGAAAGCATTTATCTTTAATGTAATGTACATGTGACAAGTAAAAATCCTTTTTCTTTCCTTTTTTATAGTACGCAGGTGCTGTACAAATGTTGGTTAATAAATGTGATGGCAATACAGAAATGACCAAGACGTCTTAACCAAGCTGTCATCCTACAGCTGCAGATATAACATGCAGAACAGCACCCCTCTTCTGATTGACATAAAATAAAAAGAGAAAATACTGAAGTAGTAGAAAGTAGCGATAAATCACTGCTCGAATCTCATTCAATTCTATGTAGAATAAAAGCTCTAGTTATGTGTTCTGATCTGCATCACTTCAGTACACCATTTTCTTCCCAACCGTTTGTTATATATTCTGGTATATAAATATACTGTATATATCTCAAACAAAAACTGTTGGGAAGAAAATGGTGTACTAAAGTAATATATATATATATATGAAATACACACACACAAATCAGGCATAACATTATGACACCTCACCATATCACCATATCCCATTCCATATTTAGCTTCTATTATAATAACCGTCACACTCCTGGGATGGCTTTCCACTAGATTGTGGAGTGTGGTTGAATGGATTTGCTCATTCAGCCAGAAGAGTATTAGCGAAGTCAGGCACTGATGTGAAGTGAGGAGGCCACAGTTGGTCTTCCATTTTATCACACAAATGTGTTCTGTAGAGAGGAGCTCTGGGTTCTCTGCAGGCCTTTATTTGGCAAACCATGTCTTCTTAAGATTTGTAAACAGGTCCATTGTAAAGTTTGGAAATTGTAATGCTACAGCATAGAAAGACATCCTATACAGGAGTTTGTGACAGCAGTTTAATGAAGGCACACATTTGGCTGTAATCAAGAAGTGTCCACAAACCCTTAGCCTTATACTGTAGTGTATTTAAAACATCATTTAATAGTTTATATAGTAAACAGTTGGTCACCATATAAACCTACTCTATTCAGAGAGAAAATGATCTGAACAGAATTCCCATGCTGGTATTATATTAATCACAACATGTTACACAAATGAAGTGTGGTGATCTTTTCTGCACTTCTGTTCTAATCAGAGCAGTGCGGGATGTAGGAACAAACTTGCACTAATCTCCCACTATGTGTGCGCACATGTCAGGAGTGGATGTGAGCTCCGTACACCAGATGAAGTCTCAGAGGGCCTCCGCCATGCTGTCAGACGTGCGACAGCTGGTCAACAGTGGTGCCAGTGTCAACCAGAGAAACGAGGATGGAGTCACACTGGTGATCACACATTCACCTTCAGCTTAAACTCACTTATTGTGTCCTTATGTTTTTTGTTTTTTTTATTCAGAATTTTGTCCATTATTAGAGATTTAAAAGTTAAAAAATGTAAAAAATGAATAATATTTGCAGTGATTATGATTCATCAGAACAACTTTACATGCTTGGGGAAATTCTTTTTTTTAATGAAAGGTCTGTAGAGCTGACAGCTATAAGACAGCTATTATAATTCCTGTTTTTGTTTCCGTGTTTGTCAGTGATCACTATGCTTTCGTATTTTTGAAAGAGCAATAATAATTGCGAATGAAGTAATATAAGCTACATGAGGTTTATATATTCAATTTGTTTGGATGCAATTATATTTTTTATGTAAATAAATTCATAATTAGACCAATATGGTATGGAATCGATTAGACAGTTAAAACGTATATATATATAAAAAAAAATTACTAATCACTAATATTGCATGTTTCATTAATTGCGGCAGCTCCAAAATATGTCACAACGTATTAAGAAACGGTCCATTGTTACAAAGCAGTTCGCTCACAAACACTTAATAAGCTCAGTGAGGTTTAATTACTGAACAAATGCATACTCATTTCACTGTTAATTACTGTTGCCTTATTTGTGTGTGTGTGTGTGTGTGTGTAGCTCCATATAGCTTGTGCCAGTGGTTATAGGGACGTGGTGTCTCTGCTCCTACAGAGCGGAGCAGATGTAGTGGCCACAGACAACAGCTATTGGACTCCACTCCATCTTGCTGCCAAATACAGCCAGGTCAGTCCCTTGCAACAGCTTTATCTCCCTAACATGTGTGTAACATGCATCGATCACATTTCCAGGCCTTAGCTATTAAATATAAATGTTTGTAATTGAAACACATCAGAAACACCATTTTAAAAAGTCAAACATCCACATGCACACAGCTGAAAGCAGAAAGGTTCAGCTTGGTGACGTATTATGAAACAAATTCATTCTGCAATGTCCCGGGCATTTGATTGATGATTATTGGCCTTCTTATTTAATTGTTATTCAGTTTAAACTTGTAGGCTCATTTGCACTATGTAGATCATCCACCTCGTGTAATATAATACAGCAGGATAATCGCTGTGTTAGCGTCTAGACTGGTTTGAATTCATTCCTATTGATGTGTGAATTTGTTCAGAAGCAAATGATCCCATGTAGTCAGTCAGGCTGATGCTTTTTTCTTCTTCTATAAGCCCTGTCTGCACACAGGTTCTTAAAACTCTAAGTGCATGTTTATTCAAGCGTTTTTCTTTTCTTTATAATGTGATTGCTCTTTTGTAATAGAGAGACAGATTATTTTTAGTAAAAGTTGGATTGTTTGAGGATCGACAAATCCTGATGAGCAGGTTGGGCAGTTTTATTTTGCTATGATATTTTTCTTTACCTGGCTTTCTCCTTTCAATTGTATCATGCATTTACACATATACAATAATATTTAATTACATTCTCAGCCTCACTTTTTAATGGCTAATTACAGTAATCCCCTGCGAGAAATCAAATCTCGTGTCCCTGGTTTTTGCCACATAACTGTGTTTGGCTGATTTTCCCGGGTCTCTTGCGATTAACACGATAGACTAAAAAACTTATAGGTAATAGTTTTTACGGTGTTTTATGTTGAAATAATGAAATTGAATAAATAAATAAAAAATTATTATTAATTATAAAACGAAGTAAAATGTTAACACAGTACCATATACATAAAATAGCATTTTTAAGGGTGGCGTCCATTTATTGTGTTTTTTTGTTTATCGCGTGCGGTTTTAGTACATAATCACCGCGATAAACGGGGATTACTGCAATTATTTATTTGGACCATCAATTATTGTCTACATACTAAACATTTAACACCCGTGTAAAATACTACGATGTTAACGAAAGTCAGTTTTTGCATGCTTTTTTCTAATTTTTGTAATCTCAATGACTGAATAAAGGATAAAACACACCAGGTCCCGCATCATTTGAAAAATGATCAATGACTGGACAGTGTAATGCGTCCCAACACATCATGGAGAGCCATTTACAAACTGAAGTTAATTATTTTCCTATAATAGTTCATTCGGGAAAAAGTTTACCAATAATATTTTTTTTAGTGACCACGTTTTGCATGTTTATACTTGTTATTCATATTGTACATCATTACCCTTACCATTCGATTTAAATGTAATGAATGTAAATCAATATGACCTGTTGCTGTAGAAAACAAATGTACCCTAATGAGATTTTAATAGCCCTGTTATATAGGTAACATTAACAACTAAAAATCTGACCCCATCATAGCATTACCCATTCTGTATGAACAATTATTCAGCTAATATTTAGTATTTTAATGCTGTTCGCTGAATAGAAATGTTGGAATCTACCACTCTCTTATATATGGAACAAGTTGATTAATTGAGTTAATTATGTCTTGGGGTCATTGTGGAGGCTTAATTGTGTTTAGTCATGGAGAAATAAACATTCACTTACTTATTTAATTGAGAGGAGAGCACTGGCAAATATCAAACCCACTGCTTTTCCTCAACTTGTGCTCTCTTTTGAATATATGGTCAAAGGTCAAACAGTGCTGGTGTCTGAAACCCTGATCTGGTCTGCTGATCTGTATTCTACCGCCAGTGATATTTATAGATTCTGGACTATGCTCCATTAACATGTTGAACTGTCTACTGTTCAACTCACACACACACACACACACACACACACACACACACACACACACACACACACATTCCACACTTATACATAACTGTGTGTCACTAAAATGAAAATAGAATGCAATGATTTTTCTTAGCTCTTAAACTCATATTTATTTCACAATGTAACCTAATATTAACATATCAAATATTTAAACTGAGGAAATGTACCATTGTAAGGATACAAATCAGGTCATTTGGAATTTGATGGATGATGGATGTCAATTTCTTACAATTTGTTAAGTTTTTTTATTCTGTGTTGATCAGATGCTTATACTTCCCAATTTCTTTTCCAAACATCACCTTCCAGAACTGACAGTTCACTTGCTGATTAATATACCCCACCTCTTGACAGGTGCCATTGTACCAAGATAATCAATGTTATTCATGTCATCTTGTCAATGTTATGACTGATCGGTGTGTGCAAAAAAGACTCAAAGCTCAAAGACTTTTTCAATGGGGATTATTAAGAGAATGGCACCCTTTTAAAGAGAATGGGCACATTTTTGTGTATATAGATTGTCAAAAAAAATCCTCTCAAGCATTCTTATTTGTTTACATTTAAAGAATCAGTAATGCATGTGCTAATGCATTCATTCATTTTGTATATTACTGTTTTCTTTTGCTGTTCTGAATGCGCTCTCTGTTGTCTTGCTTACAGCTTTGTTTTTCGCTCAGCGTGTAGTTTAATTTGAGGCAAAGAAAAGATGAAAATGATCTAAATGCCCACTGAAGAGTTATAACTGGCACAAGTTATAAAAAATTTCTTCTAAATAAATGTTTATTTTAATCTTTTTTTCGCTTGAGTCAAAGGTACTGAAAATCTTGACCTGCACATTAATTAGAATAGAAAACTGACTTGTTTCTTTATCCTTTGCTTGGTAATGATTTTTGTTCGATGATAATTTGTTTGAAGGAGCTTTACTCATCACTCATTGCTGAAGCATACTGCTGGGTTTTGCACGGTGCATTCAGAAAAACTTAAAAGTATGTGATGTTAAAAGCCAAAGCCAAATCTTTAGCCAATTGTGTGTTTGTGTGCATGAGCATGACTGTGTGTGCGCTCATGTGGGCATGTGTTATTTGTATGAGTGTTCGTGTGTGTGGGGGTTCAAGGCTCTGCACTCTTTGATGGGTGGGAGCATACACAGTCTGCTTCAAAAATGTGACCTACATCTTCCAGAATTTTTGGTTTCTCTTTGAACTCATCTCCAGTGAGTGTTTTTTTTTTTTGTTTTTTTTTTTCCTTCAACCTAGATGCATATTGTAAACAAGCTGCTGCTGCACAAAGCCGACCCCACTCTACTCAACTACAATCAAGATAAGCCTTCAGGTAGGACACACACACACACACACACACACACACACACACACACACACACACACACACACACACACACACACACACACACGTGCATCAAGGGAATGAAGCAAAGAAAAGAGTAATTCATGATGTTTGTGGAGTAACTAGGAGGTTAAGAAGAGGACAAATAAAAACACACTTGTTTGACGTTCTTTCGATTATTTAGCTCCAATTTTATTTGGATTTAATGTGTAAATTGATCAAAGGAAGGAAGGATCCTTTTTTAAGATTAATTAATTAAAGGAATTTATTAATCAATTAATTGTGTACAGGTGTGAACACGATTATTGAGTGACCCATCTCTGTTGTCCTTTCTTCAGCCGGCACAGCTGATTACAGTAACGGTAGAACACCAGCCAATGGCATGAGAGCAGTGGTCCTCAAAGTGGGTTTTGTGAAGCATAACCAGTAATGTTTTTTTCTTTTTTTTCTTTTTTTTTTCTCCTCTCCAAAAGTAAAAGTAACCAAATCTCATTATCGAATTTATTGTGTTTGTTATTAACATCTTATAGCTCTTGATTTATTGTATTATATTAATGTCAACATCAGTAATTTAATAATAAAGTAAATCTTTAAATGCTTTCAACTAGGATCCAATCGTCAGAGAATTCAGGAATGTATAGCACTGTGAATGAATATTTACAGCATTAAATCAATTCATGAAACAACTTTTTTTTTATGAAATCAATTTTACAGGTCAGTGGGCCTCTGTCTACAAAAAGAATATGGAGGACTCATGTTAGATTGTATTTATTTCCAGTAATAATAATGTAGCTAATTATGCATCTTATTTTTAACAAAAACTGAAGATTGTGAATGAAAATCATACTGTTACATCCGTACTAATAAAGATTGAATGTGTAATAATAAATTATACAAAGTACTACAATACATATTAAAACCATTAAAGTGATAAAGAACAGTGTGTTTATATAGTTATAAGATAATAAAATAATAAGCAAATAACAATAATAAATACTAAGAATAGAAGGCATTAATAGAGCATTTTTTATATACAAACTGTGTTTACATGAAAACATGTCTGTTTAAAAGAAAGAAAGAAAGAATTGAGTCTACTGCAAAGGTGCTTAAAGGTTTTACTAAGAAAAGCCAAACATTAAATTGATTGAAGGAATTTTAACTAAATGATACATTATACCAAACATTTTATTCAAACTAATGTTGCCATGGTTTCTCGAATTTTATTTTTTTTTTTCAAAAATAAATTCATAAATAAATCAAAATAAAACTTTACTCTGTAATCTGTAATCTTTGGTTCTGGTTCAGTGAAACTTACAGTACAATGAGAACAATTTCATTTATAGTACAGTAGATTTCAGTGCGTAATCCAGCTATTTAATAACCTCTGTTGAGATACATGAAGCTGGTCCTTATTTTCCCAAAGGTTTTTTTATTTTTATTTTTTTATTTATGTCTTTCTTTTTTTTCTTCATATATATGGCATGGTAGGCTAAATCAAAGTTCACCACGGGCCATATTTCATACCTTAGTGTGGGCTCTGTTCTAAAGAATTGTGAAAAGACTGTACAGCATATAAGTATACTGTACTGTATACCGTTACATCCCCCTATAGTAAGTAATTAGGTACTTAAAGAGGACACGTGCAAAACAAATGAAGCACATTAAACATGTTCATGTCTTGTTTGTTATTATGTTTGTTGTACGCATTTAAAATGGGTCACCTTAACAAACTGTCAGCACTCAGATTGCATGGTTTTAGCAGGTGTCCTGTAGAGGATTAGTTTCACAGTGTGTTTCTGTTCTCTACCTCCATTCTCATCCCCATTCCCCCCCTCAAATTTACTGATCAATAGCGAGTGTCTTAAGTAAGAGTACGATTAAAGATAGATTAGGGCACAGTAATGCCTGCCTTTTAAATTTTCCACACTTTGAGGTATTAGAAGGGGGTTTGACTTTGTGGAAGAAGGTTTATGTTTGTAGGTAGAGTGAGAGAGTAAGAGATTGTGTCACTTGAATAGAAATGCTGTCCTGATGTGTTCTTTTACAGATCATCAAATGGCAGGTATTTTATTGTCTCTGCTCTATAAGCACACATTGATCGATCCAACATGGGTGGATCACTTGTCTCAGTATAGAACAATCCACATGAAACACAGCGGTGGCATGTGCTACTGCGAGTGTGGCTGCAAATGAGAGCTCCACTTACAAGACAGTGAGGGATAACAACAAAAAATCATAGCTTGCTATTGAGACAAAGTGTGATGATAGCTTCTGCATCTGTATTAGCTTATAGTGATGTTAGCAGAAGTGACAGAGACAAATGAAGTGTCATTGATTTAGAGTAATTTAACCTGTGTATGCTCGTAATTAGCACAAGCAGCTCAACACTTCCTCCCATGGAAATTTCTGCCACACCATACACTATATGGACAAAAGTGGTGGGCTTTTTTAAAATCCGCTACCTACATGTCTTCCTTCACCACATCCATTAACCTCCTCCTTTGTCTTCTTCTTTTCCTCCTTTCTGAGGGCTTCATCCTTAGCATTCTCCAAACGATATACCCCATGTCCCCCCTTTGCACATGTCCAAACCATCTCCCTCACCTTGTCTCCAAACCGTCCTACATGCACGGTCCCTTTGATAAACTCGTTAGAGCGACCATGCATGTAGTACCTCTAACGAGTTTATTAGTAAAAGCACATTCCAAAATTTTGAAGAACATCTTCCCGAAAGAGTGAATGGAATCATAAGAGACTACTTGTGGAATGCGATTCTCAAAAAGCACATACGCAAACCTTTGGCAATATAGTCTATATATCAAAATCACTTTTAATGCGCAGCATTTTCTTCATTTCAGATATCGCTGCATTGGACCAAATAGCAGACATTTTGCTGAAGGCAGAGGAATTTTGGGTGCAGAGACCGAAAGACCTCACGTTGTTACCTTCTTTTTTAGGAGAAAACTGTGAAGATGTCAACGAGGATATCAGCATGCTGGTTAAAAAACTGTATGTGTGTGGGGATTTTGCAAATACACACCTTTATTACACAATTGTGTGCAGAATTAATCTGTAGAATGGTATTCAAGCAAATCAAATTTTGAACCGAATCTGGGTTATTCTTGTGAAACAAACCGATTAACCAACTTGTGTGTGTGTATATATGTATTAGGGCTGCCAAAATCAATGCAAATTTATTCAAGTGTTCATGCAAATTCATTTTAACATTACTTATTCAATTAATGCATTTGCTTAAATTTAACTATTTAAAAAAAAAAATAGTAGTAAATAATTTTAAACGCAACACACATTTATTCCTGCCATCCTTTCTTTACTCAGATATATAAAAAAAACTCCCCTCAAAATAATTTTTAATCGACCATGATGCACACATCCAGCAATTAAAACCAGATCCGTGTGGAAACAGCAAAAGTTCTGTTCCGATTATTTACGTAATTTTAAACACCATAATTATTTTAAAACATTTACAAGTATATTTTGTGTAAATGTTGTGTTGGGTTTGACTAATAATAAACACACATTTGCATAAAGCATCCATATTTGTCCATGCCTATGTTGATTAGAGTATTAATTTAAGGTACATTTAGAACAGATAAAAATGTGCGATTAAGATGCAATTAATCACGAGTAAACTCATGACAACCATGCAATTAATTAGAATAACACATATATATATATATATTCAAACTTAAACAGACATTTGGTTTGCTTGTACAATGTTTTATGTCCAGGTCAAGATAATAATTGTATCGACCTTTTTAGGGCTGTTTCTTAGACTACCTATCAAAGCCATCTGCTCTTGTGCTGTGCTGTACGGTCTCTGTTGTATACAAATGCTCAGGTGAAGAGCTATTATCCTAATAAAGATCCTCAGCTGGGACTGCCTCTTCATCACGAGGTTCTAGTGTGTGAAGTTATGAGTAACAATCCTAGGCCTTAATGATTTATACTGTTCTGTGTAACATACTATAGTGAAATTCTGCATAATATTTACTTGTGTATAAGTGGGATTAAGATCAGATTTAAGCACGCATCGATATATATCAGCTACTGTGTGAAGTAGATGAGTGAAAGTAATGGATAGGATAGAAAGTTGTTTATTGCTATTAACTGTTTATTATCTTGCCATATGTTCTGTATTTAAGTCAAATCAAATGAAAAAAGCTCCTGAGTTTTACACAATTGCTTATTTACTTTTAACGGACCTTCAGTGCTTTGAATCTTTTGTGAAAATACCCATAAACATTAACTAGTTATATAAATATAGTATAAATATACCCTATATTTTCTGTAGAACACCAATGGCATTGCCTATTTCGAAGAGGGACAGTCTGTTGGAGAAGGACATAATGTTTCGGGACTCTGGAGGAGCCCTGACTCATCAGTCGTCCCAGGACAATGGGGCGGATGGGCCCTTTCCCAGTGCTACTAATAAACTGGAACAGGTAGAGAACATTAGATCACAGCAATTCAGCCACTAACCACTGCTGTTCTATTCAGGCTTCATTTGTCTTCTTGACAATGAGGAACTAAGACAAATGTTCTGCATCTACTAGTCTTGGACCCAGACACACTTGACTGAAGTTTAGATTAATGAAGCAAGCTAGTTTTGTTACACAATTGGACTGCAAAGTGTGTGTTATATGTCATTGTTTAGCTGATGAGTGAAAATCTGGCCACACACAAGGTGGCTGTCCTCACCCTGAAGTTCCCTGAAGAGAATAATGTAAATGTGTGTATGTGTTCACTACAAGTTTTATTCTCCTTCTTGTTCGATTATGTTGTAAAAACTGTAAAACCTGAAGGTGATATCGTACCGTGTTTCAGATTTCATGTTTAAACAAATATGTTTTTCAATAATGAGCAGATGAGGTGTGAATGCACTAGTGGTTGTAGTTTAGGACTACAAATATTTTATGTTTTTAGGTGAAGTTGATGCCTCCAGCACCAAATGATGACCTGGCCTCTTTGAGTGAGCTAACAGACAGCAGCCTTCTGTACGAGATGCAGAAACGCTTCGGCAACAACCAGATCTATGTAAGTTCACACAGACACACACACTATGCGCTTCCGAGCTGGGGATCGGTTGAAGCTGGGTTTTCTGTACTCAGTACATCATATTGATTTCTAGATCTTTCTGAGCTGTTTTTTCTTAGGAAAGGAGCTCACTTTGAGTCGAATCCCAAGTGCAGGCCTGCACTTAGGGCAGGACTTTAGAAAAATTCCCCTCCTCCGTTCTCTCAAGATAGCTGGAAGAGAAGAAGGTCTGGATGCTTGCCTTTAGCACACATGTGATCTCTGCCTGAGCCATTGGGCTCTGTATGCTTCACCTCATGGTTGGGGGCTTGCCAAGAGCTAGATCACACTCAGTGACACTCCTGCTCTACTTTGAGATTTTGGGCTCAACCAAGGCTTGACTGTAGCTTTGCCAGACCCTGGTGTGTGCGTGGCAGCCTTTTAAGCGCCTCTATATACTGGCCAGACACTCTGGAGAGAGGCTAAGAGGCTCCTGCAGTGTTTTTTTTTTTTTTTTTTTTTTTTTTTTTTTTTTTGGTGGGGGGGGTTATTAGTTGTACTAATATCTGTTTATTAGTCCTTATTCTGCTAAAATGAAAATGTGCCTCTGTTTTTTTTTTGTGTAAATAAATGAGATATAATGGCAAAAATTATTATTCTTACATGCAATTTGTTTAATTGTTTTATTATTTAATTGAGTTTAAATCATGTCATAAAATGTAAAGGTGGTTTCTCAAATAGCAGTCATCAGGAAGATCACAAAGCAAATAAATTAATTTAATATTATTATTGATGTCATGTATGTACACACACACACACACACACACACACACACACACACACACACACACACACACACACAATATAGCTATTCTTCACTCATTCCCAAACTGTGAGTCAGTAGAGGTTTGATTAATTGAAGGAATCAATGTCCCATGTACTTTTCCCTTTATCCATGGTTCAGATTGTTTGAGTAGCTGTGCTATCAGTGGCTCCGGGCAGGCGGTAAAGCCTGGCCACTAGCTCACTCTCAGTGGGAGACTGATAGCTGGAGCCAAATCAATGCCTAATAGCTGCAACTATTTCCATGCTGTTGTATAGAGTCTAATGAAGCCTCTACACTGGCTCTGTATGGGAAGGTCTGCCTGAAATAAAAAGAGAGAGAGAAACAGATTGATGAGGAGTGAGAGCAAGTGTGAAACACAGGAAGGGCAATTTTTCTAGTGACCAATGGAGTGTGATGAGGGTCTGTCATTACTGTAGTACAGTATAGGGGGTATATAGAGAGACTATTATTGACATGCAAAAGGGATGTTAATAATTAGCAAGAAGAGCAGAAAAGGCTTTTTTATATTACATTATATGAATAAAATTAGGAGATGCTATATTAATATTATAAATGTAACCTTTTAAGGGAAAATAAGGAGTACATTTTCTTCCCTACTTGAGGTCATAATCTGATTGATACTTGTTAGTTTTGATATTCTAAAGCATGTATATGTAAAGGTTTCAGTTTGTAAAGTAAATGCTGGTTGATAGGAGATTCATATTTCCTGTGGGTAAATAATGACTGTGGCCTGTATATTAAATGCACGAAGAGTAAATAACGAGAATTAATATAAAACTATATTGTAATATAGTACAGTATACTCATTAAATGTTGTCTTCAGAGTGTGCACTTTAGCATTAGTATTTGAGATGAGCGTGCTATCGCAGATCTGTCACAAAGATCAACAAAAGATCTGTTCTCTTTTATCTGACTGTAGCTTGGTCTGTTTACATCCTTTGTTAAGTTGCTAATCATGCAAGCGGCATACCGGATTTAAACCAATGTTATAAGTTGAATTACTTATCTTTAAGTCATATTTAAAGTCATTTTAAAGCCCAATGTCCAAACCAAGTCTTGACTGAAATACTCTAATTGATGTACACAGTCATAGTCTGGTTCTAATGATTTCAATTGATGAATATTTTATATTTATGAACATTAATATATTGCACTAGCAACAGTGTGTTCATACAATATTGCTTTAAAAAATTATATTGAGTTGCTGACATTTCAGACACAATATGGCAAAAAATAAATGTTAATTTTCTTTGTTTATCTCTTAAAAAAAAAAAAGTTCCAAAAAAGCCACAGCTGTACAGTGGGTTGCTTGTTGCCATGCAGCACACAGACTGACTGTCAGCCCAAAGTAAGTGTATTAACCGTTTCAATTGGCCCAACTACTGGTGGAATTTGATTTTTTTTGGTAGTGAGCACATACAAAGGAAGAGAAACAATGAAATGCACAAGTTTTTTTGTTCTTGTCAAATAAGTGGATAATGTGTATAATCACAAATAAACTTCATTTAAAAGGACATGGAACAATCAGTAAAACATTCATTTCGACGTCGGGTCTCAAGTCCTAGGTAAATATATTCCATTAAAATGTTCAGTTTAAAGTGGAGGATTCAGTATTCAAGTTCTGATGTAACTGTACTGGGTTTTATCTCTTGAGCTTTATGGAGTTTATCCTTTTTGTTTTCCAGACTTACATTGGCCACATTCTCCTTCTCATAAACCCCAACAAAGACCTGCCTATCTACTCTAATCTTGTAAGTACTTTTTCTCATTGCTTGCACATCGTTTATGTTTGGAACAGTCCTGTAAGTGATGATAAGTGTGTGTACTCTATCAAAGCCTCTGTGCATGTAGAAGGAATAGGCCTTGATCTCATAATTAATAATTCATACTTTTCCTGTCTGTGATACTCAACATGCCAAGCTGCCCTCCTCTTCACCAGGCTCTAACCGTCAATCTCACGTTCTCTCTCTTTTTTTTTTATCTTTCTCAGCCCCTCTTTTTCCTGTTTCATTACCTAGCATTACTCTTCATCTCCTCCCTCATGAAAAGACACACAGAGTTTTGCTCAAACTGATCCTGTGTGTGGATGCAGCTGCCCTGCTATAGACAGACAGCGTGTGCTCATCAGTTCCTGCTCAGTGAGAGGAGAAATAAAAGATGACAGCATGACCATCTGTTTGCTTTAGCACTTTAATGCTAAACTTTAATGAAGCGGTTCAAAATGGGGCCTGATCACAAACATTCACAAGCATATGTAAAGGTCCAGCTTGGTCTATGGGTGGGGAGTCTGCCCTCAGTGGCACTGTGCGTCAGATTCATTTCCGACATGGCTTCTCCTCAGTGCCTCCTTGTGAGCGTCTAGAGCACAGCGATGCACATAGAGGCAGAAATACAGTACGTCTCATCATCCGATTACATTCTGTTAATCGATACAGTACGATTCTACATCATCGAACCTCGTTTCTTTTCCCCGACAAGTGTCTCGTTTTAAGGTGTACACCAGTCTTACAGCCAGTATTGCTCTTTTTTTAGCTGCTGTAATAAAAAGCTCTGGACTCAAAGATCATGTCTTGCAATTTTCCACTTTTGCATCTTCCTTTTATTTTTATTTCAAGTCACACAGACGGTTTTGCTTATTCGGGTGGTTTTAATCACAGTTTCAGCACATAATTGCCTCATTTAATCACTCTTCTTATTCTATATGTTTTTATCTGGAACTAAACTGTACTTCTGCTTCATTTCCTCTCTCTCTCTCTTTCTCTCTCTTCCATTTTTACATTATCCATGTGTCCTTCTAGTGTCCTCAGTATGTGCATGCGTGCTGAGTCTCCATGAAAGCGAGTAATGAGATCTCAGCTTCCTTGATGGGGTGAATGGGGATAAACTTCACTTTTGTGCATATACATTAACTCAAGCATGCACACACACATACACACATATACAAATCCAAACACACATATAATATGTGTGTGTGTGTGTGTGTGTGTGTGTGTGTGTGTGTGTGTATATGTGTGTATATAAATATATACTGCCTAAACTAGCAAAAAATTATAAATTGTTGAATGGGTTTAACAACAAATCATTGGTCAGGAAATTAGAAAAAATAGATCAGGTACGTTGAATAAGCCGTAGCTTTTCCCTTAATTGCTTTAAAAGCCTTATAGGTAAACTTGTAAAGATTTTTAAAGATTGAAGTGTTAATGTTGATCTGTTCACTGTTAAAGGTTTAAAACCATTGACAATTAGTATAATTGTGTTTACCCTGACGTGTTGAATTTAATATCAAACATATGAATCATTATCATGATTTTGCCTTTATGTAGAACACTTTATAAGTGAAATTTCCTTTTAATTCTTGCTTTTTTTTCTAAATAGTTCACTGCAGAAAAAGTAAACAAGCAAGTGGTGGCACAGGAGCTCGTTTGCTTCATCCTTTCAGATTTTTCTCTCCAGTGATTTGTTTTTAGGAACATTAAAAGCTTAATATTTTGTAATTTTGGGTTTGATTTTCCTTTTTGCTCGAGTGTATGTTAACTTTTCTGTCTTCTCTCATTGCCTGTCTGTCTGTCTCTCTGTCTCTCTGTCTTTTTCTCTTTCTGCTCTACTCTGCTCTACTCTGCTCTCCTCGCTCTCCTTCAGGTCAGTCAGCTGTATCTAAGCTCCAGTGGTCGCCTCTGTTCCTCTCTCCCTCCTCACATCTTCTCTTCAGCCGAACGAGCATTTCACATGATGCTGCAGGAACGACGCCCTCAATGTTTCATCTTAAGGTACAGCTCAACCCCTGCACATTTCTAAAAGAGTGACTAGTCACTTTCCCTTTCCTTCTCTATATTTGAGCATGAGTGTTTTACTTACTGGTCTCAGGGTGGGATTATTTGATGCTTAATTTAAGAAAGGAATGAATAAATACACAGTGTGAAATCTGTAACATTCTTAAAAGGGACAGGTAGATAAGAGGGCAGCTTGTGTCACCTTTCTGGCAATAAGATAAGGTCAGCACATGCTGGTTATTCTGACAGCAGAAAAATGTATGTGATGTATTTAAATGATATGTATGTAACGGTATGTATGTGTTCCATACTGTAAGTGTTTACATTAATATGAGCATAAGCGTTTGAATTCTGTAGGCATGATTGCTTGTAGCAAAGCTGTTGCAGCTTGAATCTTGACTGATTTACATCAAGTGCAAATTATCTCTTATTAAATATATATATATATATATATATATATATATATATATATATATATATATATATATATATATATATATAATCATAATGTTGTACTCAGTACAACATTAATCATAGTTACACTGTAGACTGTATGATCCTGTAGCTGAGCTCACTACTTTCTGTAGTTAACGATTTTTTACAAGGTTGGTGCCGCATGGAACATCGCCATCTAATGGCACTATATTAAAACTGCTTTTCCGGCAAAATCCAAGTTTATGAATTTTATTATTATTTTCAAACATAGGCCATTTGTGAGATTGCTCAATTTTTTATAAAAATTGCATATTGTGTATATACATATAGTTTAGTTTTCTAAAAGGGCTTATTTTAGAGCAGAGGTGGGAAGTATTGAAATACAAATACCTTGTTACTGTACTTAAGTAGATTTTTTACTTCGAATTTTTTTTACTTATTACATTTTTACACAAATATCAGTACTTTCTACTTCTTACATTTTCAAACCAGACTCCTTACTTTAGTATTAATCTATTTGGTGACATGATCAATATTTTTTCTTCTCATTGCGTGCCATTTTCAGCCCATCAACCTGTTTCCTGTCATTGCACAGCTTTTTCTATCTACCAATAGTGAATCATGTTTTGGCTCTCACACACCACAGATGTAGACTAGTTTATGAAGCTCACAATGAGCAGGCAGAAGGCAACAGAAAGTATAGTTAACGTGGATGAGACAGAGGGAGTCAGTGATGTAAACATGACTGATACAATTCCTGATCACCTGATCATCATCTTAGATACATTTATTAGGGTAACAAAATTTGAGTTTCCTTTGTATTAATATATTATGATGTGAGGTCCAGTTACGTGTGACACTAAAGCAGGTAGTAGTAATGGCTACTTTTTACTTCAGTAAATGTCAGAGCCCAAACTTCTTTACTTTAACTTGAGTGGAAAAAACTGTATTCAGTACTTCAGCTTTTACCAGAGTCTTTGAAAACATGAGTATCTGTACTTCTACTTGAGTGAAGGATGTGTGTAATTTTTCCATCCCTATTATATAGTTCAAAGTGCTCAAAACTGGTGCTTGCAGAACACATGCAGCATTTATATGCACATGCAATTTGGAGCTCTCTTTGATGAATGCAGTTCAGGCTCATGCTTTTTTTCTCTCTTTTTTTCTTTTCCTTTTTACATTTTTCACAAATTCTGCATATTTCCTGGAAAATGTGCACGATGCACTCAGCTAAATTTGTGCTTGTCTGGCATGCTGGGAGTTGTGATTAAAAATATTGATTGAAAAATAAAAATGTCATTAATGTTGATGTGAAAAGTAATAAGAAATTTGGATTTTTTTTTTCTGATTTGCTGTATGCAATCAATTGTTTTAGCATACATTTACGATTTTTACCCCAGGGAGCAACCTTGTGTGTGTGCGCATGTGCGTGCGTGTGTGTGTGTGTGTGTGTGCTGTGTAGTAACTGGGGTGATCTCTACATTTTGCCTGTTCATGTAAATGAATCTTGAATCTTTGCCTTTAACTTAAAGCCATTCTGAAGTGCACCATGTTAAACACACACACACAGAGATTAATGGTCTTAGGGACAGAGTGTAAGTCCAGACCTGCTAAACGGACATGGAGAGATTAATGGGCATGGGAGCTTCAATATGGCTTGCCCTTTGTCTGCTGCTGGGACAAGGCCACTTCTGATTGCAATTAAATCCTTATTTGCAATTTAACTCTGCTCCGCTTCCAGTGGCAGCACATTTTGCTGAGGTACAGAGGATCTGGCAACTGTTTTAATGTCCTTAGTGCATGGGTAATCCATCATACAGACATGTGCTCCCACGTACTCTCCTGGCTCTCGGGCGAGAGGAGACGGGTGCTGCTGGCTACACTTTAGAGAATGCAGCGATGGCCAGGTGCACGTTAGAGACACACGCGTGCACACGAGGCTTGAGAAAATGCATTGTGCCCTTAAGTTCAAATGTAGCCTCAAAATCATTTCACAAAAGAAATAGGAGAGAGGGGAGAAATAACTGGGGCATCAACCTCCAGAAGACACTAATGAAAAAATCCATCTGTGAAGGCTGGAGCTCATACTCACCCCCCCTCCCTTTCTCCCTCTCGCTCCCCCACTCCCTCTTGCTCCCCATCTGTCTCTCAGAAGTTTATCCACAAGAGTCTTGCATGAAATCCTATAGCTCTGCGCATCCTTTACAAGCGTATTTATTCCACTGGTCAGGGTCATGCTGAATCCGGTGCTCATCACTGGAACATTGGGCACGAGGTGGGGATACACATTTGACAGGATGCCAGCACATGTTCACACACGTATTCACATCTCGGAGCGATTTGGAGCAGCTATTTAACAAGCCAACATGTCTTTGGACTCTATTCTGGCAATAACTTAAGAAAAATAGGTCAGCAAGCAGGATGTGTATGTTCCAGAATGTCAGTGGGATATAAGGACATGTTGGAGAATGAGTATAACAGGACATGAGAGAGTTGTGTGGCTGAATACTGAATGCATGTGGTGTTAATTAGGTTTGAGAGAAAATTTGTATGTCAGCTTGCTTTCAGTAGCACAGGTTGCTCACTAGTGCCATCTAGTAACTACAGTGGGGAAAAAAAATAATATTTATGTGAGGAGTAAGCACTCTTTAGACTTTAGTGTGGGATGCAGGGATGGAGCAATCCCTGTAAAAATGTAGAGTTTACATGAATATACTTCTTTAAGCAGAGGAAATCAAAACAGTGTCCATATTCAGTACCGGCTTCGCATATTACCGTCTCTCTTATCTGCTTTCAGTGGTGAGAGTGGTTCTGGGAAATCCGAGACCTGTAAGCACATCCTAAAGCACCTCGCCGCTCGTTCCTGTCCGAAAGGATTCGCTCTGGAACAACGCATGAAGCATGTGAGTCCCTATGATCTATAGAGCTATAAATCCTTTGGAAGTGTATAGAATAATTTACTGAACTAAATAAATTTTTTATACAGTAGTTAAACCTCTAACCTTAAAGGTTGTGAAGGTTTTCAGCTTAAGCGTTGTCTTTCAGTGTTAAAAATATTTCAGAGTCCATCACTTTGCAAAAACCTGATCAGAATGGAATACAATTGGCACACAATTTTTTGTAATAATGAAAATAACTGTTTGTCGTATTTAAATCTATGTCTATGATGTCTTAAGTCTGCTATTTTCCATTTTTTTTCTTTCTTCAGGTCAACGCTGTCCTAGAAGCTTTTGGCCATGCTAAGACACCTATGAACACTAACTCGAGTCGCTTCATCAAGCTACTGTCTCTGCAGTACAGTGAGAAAAGAAGGACACTGCTCAGAGGTATGTTTTTTTTTACAAGAGATTTAATCCATTTACGTTGTGAAATAGAAGTAATCGTAGTTTAAACATTTAGTTTGGGTGTTTTGAGTTGGTCTAACTCTAGATGGCGCCACCACTCCACACATTGTCCTGTATGGCTTTTTTAGTTTTTGTTTTTTACTTCGTAAAACCCAGGTTACCAGGTTACAATTGAACTTCTGATTAGAAGGTTGTGATTTCAAATTACAGCACTATCAAGGTGCTATTGCTGGGCCCTTGAGCAAGGCCCTTAACCCTCAAATCCTCAGCTGTATAAATTAGATCATTGAATGTTGCTCTGGATAAGGGCCAAATGCTGTAAAAGTGTGTGTGTGTGTGTGTGTGTGTGTGTGTGTGTGTGTGTGTGTGTGTGTGTGTGTGTGTGTTTGTTTGTTTGACCAGCACGTTTGCACACCTACATGCTGGAGAAGTCTTGGTTTTTCCACACACACCAGCAGCAGCGGAATTTCAACATCTTCTATCTGATGGCTGAGGCACTTTCAGCTGAGGAGAAGAGCAGCCTGAACCTAGACAATATTATAGCACACAGGTTACCCCCAAACGCGCACGCACACACACACACACACACACACACACACAAACACACACACATACACACACACACGGGCTAATTATTGTGGTATTTTGCTAGAGCAAGCGGACAGCAACCAGGGCTGGGAAAGTTGAATAGGAACATGATGAAGATGGATATATACATGTAGAGACACACATTTAACTGTTAGTGCATATATGCTTGTTTAAAAATGTATTCTGCAATCTCATGTTATTTCATGCACTGCTTGATATATCAGAATACAGTGGTACCTTGACCTAGGAGTTTAATTCGTTCCGTGGACGAGCTCGTATCTCAATTTGCTCGCACATCAAATCAATTTTCCCCATCGAAAATACTTAAAATGACATTAATCTGTGCCAACCCTCAAAATGAAACCCCGTTTTTTGTTTCATGTTATTAAATTAGGAAAATACATTTCTAAATAACAAATCTTATAGAAAAAGTATATAAAGATATAATAAGGTTTATGCAGTGTACTTACCTTGGAGATGAGACGACTTGCGCTAATGAAAACGCCGGCGGAGATGGAGGGTAGAGGAGATAAGCGGAGGAGGATGGAAGACTCGTTTTTTACTATCACTCCTGCACACTACATATCCCTAAACTTTACATTTTTTACTTTTTCTTCTTTGCTTATCTTAAATTTCGTCACAATCTTCGCTTTCTGCCTTCGCTTCGCCATCTAGCAGCGGCGTCTCGAGCTCGTACCTCATTTTTTCCCTGTGTCCCTGTGTCTCACAAAAAGTAAAGAAATGTATAAAGCTGTTATTATTGTATCGCCTGCTTTCATGTGAAAGATTGATTTATATCAACTTAAGTTGTAGCTTATATTTCCCTGATTAAAAGGACTCTCATGCCTTCCATAAAAGACACAAGAACAATGTGTTTTATTATGCGTGTGTTTGAGTGCAGATACCGGAGCACAGAGACAGCTGTTGAAGCCTCTGCGGTGAACATAGAGCGGAGCAGAGAGAAGCTGGAAGAGCTGAAACATGCCCTGCGTGCCCTTGGGTTTAACAAATCGGTACAGCAGTCTCATGCATTGATCACTGACACTTACATCCTGTACGTTTAGACAGTTTGCAGTACTTTGAGTATTTTCTTTCACTAAAAGGGTTTGAAGTTATGCAAATACAATTTTCCAGCTTCTACTGTGCCTGAAAGCCCAGGCTTATGTGATGGGAAAGGAAGAGAGAGAGAGAAAGAAGGAGAGAGGCTCTAGATCAGTACATAAGTCAATGATCAGATACCAAATCAGGAACAAATGCTAATACACGTCTAACATCTAACACACATACACACTCGTACACACGTGCGCACACACAAAGTTAGGCTTTCAAGGTCAATGTGAGCTAACGAACAAAGTGTGTACAGTTGTGCTCCGAGTTATTGAAAAGAAACACCTTGAGGCTTTTCAAATCAAACCCCATCTCATGACCATGCAGTTTTATTTCATGCAAGAATTTCAGCACATTTGGTTGCATTTGGGTGCAAGTGAAAGAGGAGATGAAAAGCCATGACAATACATTTCTATATGAAGTACTAGTGAAAACCTACCAGTGTTTCGTGGAACCCTGAATAATCTCCAAAGGCAGTGAGAATCAATCGATGCTTTCTTGGGCACGTGCACGTCCAATCCCTCCAAGTAAACGTGAATAGGAATATAAAGTAGAATATAAAGGCAACCAGGCACTTTAGTGTTTACTCTGTTTACTTGGTTCAGCTCGGTTTAGCACTCTTGACTGCAAAGTAGATTTTTAATTCACAAACTTGTGGGACCCAGTGGTGTTCTTAATAACCATAAACTTTAATAAACTATTACAGTTTTAAAAATGTCTATTTTTAAAAATATAGTCCTATATCTCGTATTATAAAATCAGTCTCTAAGACATTTTGATTTACATGCTGTTTATCGACTCCTCTAATGATTCTTATTATAAAGGGGTTGAATGAAAACCGCAGTTTTCAGCACAAGGAAACATCCAGTGCTCAAATTGAGGGGGGCTTGGGGGATCTGGGACCCCCCCAGAAGGCATTAGGGACCCCCAAGACAAGTAAAAAATAGATTTAGGGGGACCCCGATAACACTTGACTCAATTCGAGCACTGGAAACATTACTCATTACATTAATACCTATGCATTTGAAACACTGCATTTAATTGTGTGTGGTCTGTGTGGGATAATATGTTTTGGGTCAACTGCAAATATTTTTTATATATACTAAAAATAAATATGTGAACGTTGACGACCAGCAATAAAATTTCACAAGACATTTTGTGATGTTGGTGCAGCGTAAGGCAATTTGTGTTCATCTAAATTACAGCAACATGAGAGTGTGTTTATGTGAATATGGTAAAGTGAGTAGCCTCCGGCATTGGCAGCTGCTCTAGACATGGTCTTGGGCTGCATTATTGGGGTTTATAGGAACAGAACATGCTACTATTTACAGCTTATTCCCATACATCTGCAGCCTGGGGACCCACCAGCTAATAACACACAACCCACAGGAACCTCACATTATACTGCGGAGCAACCTCAATCCAAGGCCAGTTTACTAGGACAGATGTATGCATAAACAGGTATTTTGTAGTTGTAGTTTATTAGGTATAGGAATGTAGGAGCTAATCATTTGGCAACTCAGTGGAAGGTCATGTGAAATAAATAAGCATGTGTTTGGGACACCTGACTATACAACATTGTATGTGCTTTTTAAACATTTCAGTCTATGTTTTAGACCCCTTTTGATGTTTTGTGCTCTGGCTGACACAATGGTGTATGTAAAAATAGGGCACTGATGTAGGACGAGGAGGCCTGCGGTGAGTCAGCATTCCAATTCATTTCAAAGGTGTCCACTAGGGGTGAGGTCAGAGCTTTATAGCAGGGTACTCAGGATATTCCACTCCATCCCATGTAAACTATAGCTTCATGGAAAATGCATTGTGTACAGGAGCATTGTCATGCTGGAGCAGGTTTGAGTCTCCTAGTTCAAATGAAAGAAATTGTACAATTGTATATTCTGTACAATTGTGTCCTTCCAATTTTGTGGTTACAGATTGAACCACATATTGCTAAAAAGTCAGGTGTCCCAATACTTTTGTCCATATAGTCTAAGCCAAAGGTGCTGAGAATGAGCTAGAGGAGACATGGAGGTGTAACAAGTGCTAATAAACATATTTGAAAGGAGAAAACAAAATCACATAGGCATCTGGGTGGAACGTTAAGATTATGCTGAAGAACACAGGGGTGTTCTGTCTCACTTTTAGAGTGTTTTAAAGCTCTTGTGGATCTGATTTGTGAGGGGCCTGTAGTTGGGGTCTGTTTCAGAGAGGTGAAACACACAGGACTGGTCTGCTTTTTTAAAATAACAGTGCCTAGGACATCAGAGGGCAGTGTTCTCACATCATGAGTTCAGATTAATGTCCTGGTTTACCCTTACACAAACTCTCTGACTCTCTCTCTCGCTCTCTCTCCCTCCTTTCTCGTGTACTCACTCACTCTCACACACGTGTACACACACACACACACACACACACACACACACACACACACACACCAGATCTCCAAACAGAAAGTGTGCTAATCTTATCAAGAACTCTTCTAAATCTCCTTCATTAAATAGGGATTGTTCCTTCATCTAATCACAGCAACACCCCTCTCACCATGTACTCACATTCGCCCTTTCCCAGACACACTCACACTATTATTCTTTCATTTGCTATTCTCAACTTTTCCATTCGTCCCACCAGCACATAGCCACAGACCTGGCTGTCTCCTCTCCATCAGCCAGAAATGGACAAATCACTCATATGTTTACTGCTCCAAGCTCAATAGACGATTTAGTTTGATTGCATGCGAGCAACATGTGAATGAATGATAGAATGCCATGAGACTACTTTGACGCAGGTGTAGTGCACGAGGCTGGAAAAATTCACAGGTGTCTTTGCTTCTCCTTTTCCAAATGTTCCATCTAGTAAGAGTCCATTAAGCCTCTGTATAAAGCTTTGTGTGTAATTTATGGCAGCACTTGCAGTTTACTGGAATTTTAAGTGACGACTAACCGCACGCTCAAAATCTGTTTGCATTTTAATTGTTTCATTTCCCCCTTTTAAACGCATGACTTCTGTATATAGTGATTAAAATAGCATCAACAAAAAAATTCTCTCAGCGGAACAATTTTCCATAATATGGGGTTCAATATTTCATGGCTCTTTTTGTTAGCAAAAAAACCTCCATAAATCTAAATATTGTGAGTCGATTCTAAAGAGATGCTTTTGCCTATTACACATTTTTAATGTAACCCAGTCTGTAGTGAGTCAGACATTTTCTCATGAAGGTTCAGTACACATCGAACTGATATTCCACCTCTGAACTAACTTTTCACTCCATATCACTAAAAAAAAAAAAAAAAAAAAAGGATTTTGCTGTTGAAATGAATGTGAATTCTATGTGACATTAACAGATATGCTGACTACTTGTTATGTATATGTGTGTTTTTTTCAGGAAGTGGAAAATCTGTTTGTTGTTCTCTCGGCTTTGCTCCACTTGGGGGAGCTGCGTTTCACAGCCCTGACTGATGCTGACACAGCTCTAGTGTCTGACCTGCAGCTGTTAGACCGAGGTGTGTGTTTTTAATCTTCACGTGGAGCGCATCCACGTGGAGGCCAGCAGAGGGCATACACTTGTATAAATTCACTTCCACTATCGATGGAGGGAGGAAGAACCGGGAAGGCTATGTACTGAGAGAGAGAGAACAGGGACACACCCCCACCAGCCTGACTTGTTTACATCAGTACTGCTCAGGCTTAATGAGAGACCACTCAGTATGCAATGGAAAACTCTCTCTCACACACACACACACACACACACACACACACACACACACACACACTCACACTCACACTGCAAGTCTTACACACGATTGCACCGCTGTGTCAATTGCTCTTACCTGCGAACTCTCCTTCCCTGCCTCTCTCTTTCACTACCAAACACGCACACACACACTCACGCTGTGTATAAACACACAGTGGGTGAGTCAGCTGTTTTTCTGAGTCTTGACAAGTGAAAAACAGAACAGCTTGGCTACACTTTGCCCTCTTCCTTACATAACATGACACATACTACAGTGTGGACATGTGCCATAGTAAACAAGTAATGTCAGCAACACACACACAACACACACACACACACATACACACATACACACAAAACATAGTCGCTATTAACAATACATGAGTTCATTCACTCCCATATGTACAAGAGCCTAAGCATAAATAAACATGCATGCACACACACACACACACACACACACCAGATCTCCAAACAGAAAGTGTGCTAATCTTATCAAGAACTCTTCTAAATCTCCTTCATTAAATAGGGATTGTTCCTTCATCTAATCACAGCAACACCCCTCTCACCATGTACTCACATTCGCCCTTTCCCAGACACACTCACACTATTATTCTTTCATTTGCTATTCTCAACTTTTCCATTCGTCCCACCAGCACATAGCCACAGACCTGGCTGTCTCCTCTCCATCAGCCAGAAATGGACAAATCACTCATATGTTTACTGCTCCAAGCTCAATAGACGATTTAGTTTGATTGCATGCGAGCAACATGTGAATGAATGATAGAATGCCATGAGACTACTTTGACGCAGGTGTAGTGCACGAGGCTGGAAAAATTCACAGGTGTCTTTGCTTCTCCTTTTCCAAATGTTCCATCTAGTAAGAGTCCATTAAGCCTCTGTATAAAGCTTTGTGTGTAATTTATGGCAGCACTTGCAGTTTACTGGAATTTTAAGTGACGACTAACCGCACGCTCAAAATCTGTTTGCATTTTAATTGTTTCATTTCCCTTTTAAACGCATGACTTCTGTATATAGTGATTAAAATAGCATCAACAAAAATTCTCTCAGCGGAACAATTTTCCATAATATGGGGTTCAATATTTCATGGCTCTTTTTGTTAGCAAAAAAAAAAACCTCCATAAATCTAAATATTGTGAGTCGATTCTAAAGAGATGCTTTTGCCTATTACACATTTTTAATGTAACCCAGTCTGTAGTGAGTCAGACATTTTCTCATGAAGGTTCAGTACACATCGAACTGATATTCCACCTCTGAACTAACTTTTCACTCCATATCACTAAAAAAAAAAAAAAAAAAAAAAAAGGATTTTGCTGTTGAAATGAATGTGAATTCTATGTGACATTAACAGATATGCTGACTACTTGTTATGTATATGTGTGTTTTTTTCAGGAAGTGGAAAATCTGTTTGTTGTTCTCTCGGCTTTGCTCCACTTGGGGGAGCTGCGTTTCACAGCCCTGACTGATGCTGACACAGCTCTAGTGTCTGACCTGCAGCTGTTAGACCGAGGTGTGTGTTTTTAATCTTCACGTGGAGCGCATCCACGTGGAGGCCAGCAGAGGGCATACACTTGTATAAATTCACTTCCACTATCGATGGAGGGAGGAAGAACCGGGAAGGCTATGTACTGAGAGAGAGAGAGAACAGGGACACACCCCCCCACCAGCCTGACTTGTTTACATCAGTACTGCTCAGGCTTAATGAGAGACCACTCAGTATGCAATGGAAAACTCTCTCACACACACACACACACACACACACACACACACACACACACACTCACACTCACACTGCAAGTCTTACACACGATTGCACCGCTGTGTCAATTGCTCTTACCTGCGAACTCTCCTTCCCTGCCTCTCTCTTTCACTACCAAACACGCACACACACACTCACGCTGTGTATAAACACACAGTGGGTGAGTCAGCTGTTTTTCTGAGTCTTGACAAGTGAAAAACAGAACAGCTTGGCTACACTTTGCCCTCTTCCTTACATAACATGACACATACTACAGTGTGGACATGTGCCATAGTAAACAAGTAATGTCAGCAACACACACACAACACACACACACACACATACACACATACACACAAAACATAGTCGCTATTAACAATACATGAGTTCATTCACTCCCATATGTACAAGAGCCTAAGCATAAATAAACATGCATGCACACACACACACACACACACACACACACACACACACACACACACACTCAGGCTGAGCCCGCAGGAACAGTCTCTAGGGTGAAAGAGTAGATGCTAGGTACTATTCTGTGTCAGGAAACACAGCAGGTCATATGGGATTCTCCAGGGTTTACTCTCAGTGTTTGACTTTAGCCACTTTTGACTGCTGCACATGCACACACGTTTTTCTTTTTCACTTGTTTACAGCTTGTGTTTGTTTCTGATGGTAAGGAAGTGTATCTTTGTGTGTTTACAGTGGCAGGAATGCTGCAGGTGAACCAGGAGGATCTGTGTGCCGCACTCACTTCTGACGTTCAGTATTTCAAAGGTATGGACTGCAGTTCAGCATCAAACAAGCCAAAACGGTGTCAGACACTGTCAAACACTTTGCCGGAAGCAACTATTTACTGTGTAGTCTGAATGAAATGAATCACAGATATTCAGTATGGTTTTTACACAGTCTAATTGCCTTATTTTTCTTTTTTTCCTTTTTTTAATCTTTTTTTTTTTCTCGCTCTCTGATGTGTTTGTGGGGATTCTACAGTGATCAGATTCAAGCTGTGGTTTAGCATCACAAATGTTCTCAAATGGTTGTGTTGGACTTTCATATCCATATCAAGACCCATATATTCATATCCAATTATAATTCTCCTTCTGGTAAATTGGGTATACAGGATAATTGTAATCACTGTTTGGGGAAAAGAAAAATGATCAGAAAGTATTAAACTGAGAAATATTACGAAGTATAAGACTTTGACCTAAGGCCCAGTTAACCAGCTAGATGTGGTTCAACAGACTTTTTTTTTTTAAGTGGTTGTTCTTTTCTATGATTGTTTTTCCAATGTCTCTGAGTCAATGCATCTAATAAAAATGCTTGTCATTATGCATCACTGAGCATGCTCAGAGGAAAGCACTAACTGCCCTTTTCAGCACACATGAGCTCACAAATGCACACAGGTGGCTAGTGTGACTGTTTAACAGGGCATGGAATGATGCCATTCCTCCCACTCACAGAGCACAACTAATTTGATGTCGTACACTCTTGGCCACAGATACCTGTAGCATTATCAGGACTGAAACCTGTGATCAGAATCGGAATTAGAATACCCATAACGAAATTGTTTAATGCAATATATATATTTTGTACCAATCAAGCCCAAAGAGACATGTTTAATTTGAACATTTTGTGAGTTTGGCCTACTTCAACTCTGCAAACATGCATTGAGTCCCTAGATCTAATCACATGGTGAACATTTTGTAAATGGTTGCATGTTTGCATTAACGTCACCAGCTAAGTAGAGTACATGACAAATATTTGAGGTCAGCATGTTGCCAGGATTTGGTGCATCCTTTAATATCAGGCTTCAGTTTGTAATTCCCATTTTATTATGTTAATAATCATTTAATTTAGAAGTTAATTCCGTTATCTTTACTCATGGCATATTGCTAAATGTTACAGTTAATGTTAACAATTGCTAACAACCTTAAACAATGCTAGTTAAAGGAACCGTAATGTAAAGAACTGCCCTCTGTTTTTTTTTTTTTTTTGTTGTTTTTTTTTTTATTGTACACTCATTGATAGGTATTTTTTTTCCTTATCAATGCAATACTATTTTTGTGAATGGACTCTCAGGCCTGCACCACGCAGTAAATCATTCATTGAGAAACTGCAGCAACAATGGCCAGGGCCCAGTCTGAAACTTATCAATGAAGTATGCCTGAGGCAGACTCCCAAATAGACTACACTAATGACTAGCAGACTTCAGTTTGGCACAGTCAGCTAGGCTGGACAAATGCCCTCTCGATTCACAGATATTACAGACTGAAGCTCCCACTTACCATGTTGATGAATGTTACTGCTTAAGTCTATAAGGCGCACATGACTGTCTGGTTTTTAACCCAATTTAGCTGACAAGTTGCAATAATGCAGCGGACACACTGACTTACAACCTAAAATTACACACACATTTCTGTGTAAGAGCCCCTGTTTCAATTCCTGCTTGTGTCTGGATTTCTGAGCTCCTATTGTCTTCAGCTAATAAATACACAATGCCAGGAGATGATTAGCATGCTAGTAGTTTACTGCTGTGTACTAGCATGCATACTAGGATATCTCATTAGGTGAGAGTCTGTTCTAAACACTTTATATAGAGGTGCCTTTTTTTATTTACATTCATGAGCTATTCACAAATAATAAAGCATGAAATCACAATTTAGCAGTTACATGCTGCTCCCGACATTTATATGTGAAATTTATTTCTGCATAAGATTTAATAAAGAAAGTTGATCAATTATTAAAGTACATGCATATTAGTATTACATTCTAAAGTGCTGAGACCATAAAATCTTGCTTAAAACATATTTCTGCTTGTATTCAGGCGATGTCATCACACGGCGCCACACGGTGGAAATGTCCGACCAATACAGAGACCTCTTGACTAAAGCTGTGTACGGACGCCTCTTCAGCATTTTAGTCAACAGCATTAACTCTTATCTCCAAGGTCAAGACGAGAGCCTTGGGTAAGGTTTAACAGCGAATCTGTTCAAGTGTTCGTTCCATTCCAGGAATTCAGAAATGATTATGAAACTCTCTAAGAAATGCTGCGAGTTAACTGTTTTTTTTTGTGGAGGATAGAAAATGAAGCATTAAAAATAGCCTGAATAGAATAATGATGCACATAAAACATGAGAGACAGATCGAAACAAAACAGTGTGAAAGCACATGTGTTTGAATTTTTGCTGCTCTGTACAATTCCACACTGGCTGCTAATTTAATAACAACTCAACATCATTAGCTAGTCTTTAGCAGCTCCTGAGCTGTAAAGAATGCCGGAGCAACACACACAGTCAGCATGACCTGAGCAGAATCTTCCGTCGATAGCATCAATCGTACCAGTGAGAGAAGGTAAAGTTGTACAATAGTTTGCATAACATACATAGTGTTTGTCGACTGACACGTTTGGGTTATCTGCACTATTGGCCTTGCCCCTCCCAAACTACTTCACTGTCATTGAGCTGTGAATGTGGTATCTTGCCACCACAAAAGACTTCTGAAATTCCAACTATGTAAGCACAAAAGCCTTGTTTATTCCCTCACTTTCTCTCTTTTTTTTTTTGCATGCTGCAAAATGTACGCACATTAACAGACACTTCAGCTGGATTTGCATAACAAACAGTGACCACTGAGAATTCTGACACTAAGTGGATGTATTTAGCACTGAATGTTCTTAATTGAGGCTGTAATAGGATGCGGTGCTATTATATACATTTTTCCTTTTTTTTTTTTTATCATTAAATTTTGCTAGTGAATGTAAATAGCCATGAAGACCCACTTAAAATCACACTCTCACAAAGTCTTATTTATATATATATATATATATATATATATATATAAAATATAAAGTGAGTGCAACCCTCACATTTCAGCAACTATTGTAGTATATCTTTTCAAGGGAGAGTTGCAGGAGTGATTTGTGATAGAAGAGTATCTGCGAAAGTGAAAGAGAAAGTTTATAGGACTGTGGTGAGACCTGCGATGTTGTATGGTTTAGAGACAGTGGCATTGAGTAAAAGACAGGAGGTGGAGCTGGAGGTTGCAGAGCTGAAGATGTTGAGGTTTTCATTGGGAGTGACGATGATGGACAGGATTAGAAATGAATTTATTAGAGGGACAGCGCATGTAGGACGTTTTAGAGACAAGGTGAGGGAGGCGAGATTGAGATGGTTTGGACATGTGCAGAGGAGGGACATGGGGTATATAGGTAGGAGAATGCTGAGGATGGAGCCACCAGGAAGGAGGAAAAGAAGACCAAGGAAGAGGTTTATGGATGTGGTGAGGGAAGACATGTAAGTAGTTGGTTTGAAAGAGGCAGATGTAGAGGACAGGGGGTTTGGAGATGGATGATCCGCTGTTGCGATTCCTAATGGGAGAAGCTGAAAGAAGAAGAAGGGACAATACTATAAAAATGAATCTTGGATATATATATTAGAGTAGTCCTTGTACAGCTTGTATATCACTACAGATTTACTGTCCTCTAAAAATAACTCAACATACAGCCATTATTGTCTAAATAGCTGGCAGCAAATGTGAGTACAACCTAAGTAAACATGTCAAAACTGTGTCCAAAGTTTTAATATTTTGTGTGAGCCCCATTGTTAAGCGCTGTCTTAATTCTCCTGGGCATGGAATTTGGGGTCGTTATTATGTACGACAACCAACGTTCGGCCCAGTTTCTGAAGGGAGGGCGTCATGTTCTGCTTCAGAATGTCACAGTACATGTTGGAATCCAAGTTTCCTTTAATAAACCACAGCTCCCAAGTACCAGCAACACTGTACTGTAACTCAGTTTCAGGGTGTTATGATCTTATAGCCTAAGCCATCTACAGTTGTGTTCAAAATTATTCAACCCCCAATGCTGTAAATGGTTTTAGGGAATTTAGTGTACATTTGTAATTGTATTCAGAATGAAATCCTACAAGGACTTCTTAAAGAACCATATGCAACTAAAATTACATAAATTAGTTTTGTAATACAGTAGTAAATGTTTCTTTTGTGAATTCTTCATTGACATAATTATTCAACCCCTTAAAGACTACCACTCTGAAGAACAGAGGTTCAATTAAGTGTTTTCAATCAGGTATTGAAAACACCTGTGGATATCAGGGAGCAGCAATAAAGCCTAATAAGCACCAATTAGGCAGCTTTAAAATGACTGTGATACTCAGCTCCTTCTAGACATTTACTGGTGTGGTTACAAACATGGTGAGGTCAAGAGAATGGTCCAGGAAGACAAGAGAACAGGTGATTACTCTTCACAGGAAGGGCAATGGCTATAAGAAGATTGCAAAGATGTTAAACATACCAAGAGACACCATAGGAAGCATCATTCGCAAATTCAAGGCAAAGGGCACTGTTGAAACGCTACCTGGTCGTGGCAGAAAGAAGATGCTGACTTCGACTGCTGTGCGCTACCTGAAGCGTAGAGTGGAGAAAAGTCCCCGTGTGACTGCTGAGGAACTGAGAAAAGATTTGTCAGATGTGGGTACTGAAGTTTCTGCTCAGACAATACGGCGCACCCTGCGTAATGAAGGCCTCCATGCCAGAACTCCCAGGCGCACCCCCTTGCTGTCCCCAAAGAATAAGAAGAGTCGACTGCAGTATGCCAAAAGTCATGTGGACAAACCACAGAAGTTTTGGGATAGTGTTCTGTGGACTGATGAAACAAAATTAGAACTGTTTGGGCCCATGGATCAACGCTATGTTTGGAGGAGGAAGAACAAGGCCTATGAAGAAAAGAACACCTTGCCTACTGTGAAGCATGGCGGGGGGTCAATCATGCTTTGGGGCTGTTTTGCTTCTGCAGGTACTGGGAAGCTTCAGCGTGTGCAAGGTACCATGAATTCTCTTCAGTACCAGGAGATATTGGATGACAATGTGATGCAGTCCGTCACAAACCTGAGGCTTGGAAGACGTTGGACCTTTCAACAGGACAATGATCCCAAGCATACCTCCAAGTCCACTAGAGCATGGTTGCAGATTAAAGGCTGGAACATTTTGAAGTGGCCATAGCAGTCACCAGACTTAAATCCGATTGAGAACCTCTGGTGGGACTTAAAGAAAGCAGTTGCAGTGCAAGCCTAAGAATGTGACTGAACTGGAGGCTTTTGCCCATGATGAATGGGCGAAGATACCCGTAGATCGCTGCAAGACACTTGTGTCAAGCTATGCTTCACGTTTAAAAGCTGTTATTACTGTAAAAGGATGTTGTACTAAGTACTAAGATTGAATGTCACTTGGGGGATGAATAAAACTGATAATGATGTGAGCTCAGAAAAGACATTTGTGGTTATTTCATTATAAATGTTATGTTATATTTGTCTGACCTACACGTGCCTCTTTGATTTAATTGTAAGCAGGATGACTGAATGATCATAATCAATGTCAAACCGACCAAAACAATCAATTTCAGTGGGGGTTGAATAATTTTGAACACAACTGTATGGACAAAGCAACAATTATTTTTCTCTAATCCTCAGAGATTTATTGCCATGTCAGTGGTCAGTATGGGAGAATTTACTCAAAGCACCAAATTTTAACTGCTCTAATACAAGAAACACAAATATGTCTGGTCCTGTAAAGCAGAAACATGAACATGTTGAATAGGACGTGTGGCTTTGCCTGGTTAAATGATGTACAACTGTTATCACTTAGGGTACACTCACTTCTGTTGCCAGTTATTTAGGCAATCATGGCTGTATGTTGACTATTTTCAGGGGACAGACATTTGTACTGGTATAAAAGCTGCACATTAACTGCTGTAAATATATCCAAGTTTCATTTCTATAATATTGTCCCTTTAGAAATAGTTGCTGAAATGTGAGGGGTGTACTCACTGTGATACTGTATGTATAATATATATTATGCATACACATACATACACCGACCAGGAATAAACTTTATAACCACCAATCAGGAATTCTGTAACATTATGACCACCTGCACAATATTCTGTTGGTCCCCTTTTGCTGCCAAAACAGTTCTGACCTGCTGAGCATTAACAGCATTAACATCTTCAACAATTGCTTCAACAAGAGCTGCAGTTTTGAAGATGCTCTGATCCAGTCGTCTAGAAATCATAATTTAGCTCTCGTCAAACTCCCTCAAATCCTTACGCATTACCATTTTTTTCTGCTTCATCTTTGAGGAAAAAAATGTTCATGTACTGCCTGATATTTCGCACCCACTAACAGGTGTCATGATGAAGAGATAATCAGTGTTATCCACTTCACCGGTCATAATGTTATAGGTTAAAATAAATTGCCTGGTCAGTATATTTTTCTCTACAGATACACACACACAAAGCATAGCCTGGATATATATTTGTGTCATACAGTATATGTTTTTTCCTGTGTGTGTTTTCAGAGATCCTTCCCTTGAGATCAGCATCCTGGACATTTTTGGATTTGAGAAATTTCAAAAGAATACCTTTGAGCAGGTGAGGATGGGTGCAGTGAGGTTTTGATCGGTATATGAATGAGAATTATGGTAGTGTGTGTGTAGATGGTAAATTCTGCGTTATTTAAGGTTTGACAAAAATTTTTGTCCACATACAGTCCCTTCTGTCCCCCAGTCTGTCTGTAGTTTGAAAGACATACTATATAATGCCACTGTGGCTGCACTAGTCCAGACACAGCTCCTCCCACTCTTCCCTATTAATTTGTAGAACCCAGACTGCATGCAGCCTCTTCCTTCCTGTCCTAAGTCTACTTTTGGGAGTCAGTAGGCACAGCCTGGGTTTGATATAAGGCTGACTGGCAGACTCGGACCAGCGCGAATGAAAGCATTGTGCTTGGGGACCCTCTTTCTGGTACAACATCCGGGCAAACATTAATCAGTCTTGCAGATCCCTGAACCGCAGAATGCTTCTTCCTACTGAAAGGGCTTTTTTTTTAAACCAGGGGCTGTGTCCCTGATGAACTGCATATGCAATAAATAAACTTCCTTTATTTGTTTAGTGGGCCTCTTAATGGAGCAGTGTGTAGATTGGGAAACATGAAATGTTTGAAGTACAGTATATGGAAATACCATCTTAAACTTCTGTTAAATCTCTTGCTCACTGTATTGCGCAATGTATTTTCATAAAAAAAAAAAAAAAAAAAAAAAAAAAAAAGAATTTGAAATTATGAATTGAAATCTTAATCTTTTGAGTGGTATGACCTTTCCAAGTAATTGTTCACCAAATTGTTTTAATGTGCTCTATTATGTCATTTCAGTCGAAGTTCCTGAGGTCCCGGTGTCATTTCCTAAATTATATGCTGCCTAATTTGTTAGTGCGTTTGGATAAAAGTGTTTATTATGTTTGATGGTGTTAGCTGACACCATGACCAGATGTCTAGCTGCACATGCACAGTAAGTCTTTGATTAGTGGCAGCGTTGTATTGTAGAGCGTTTGTCCTGGGGCTTAAAGTTCAAGGTTGAACAGTACCACAAGCAGCAGTGCGGTTATCTGAATATAGAGTGCGACTGTTTGTAATGCAGGGTTCAGATGGATGTGTGTGAGTGTATTTTTCGGTCTGTGCTGGCATGACCCTGTGCTGCACTCGGTTGACCCTGCGGCACCAGACACAAAGGAGTCTCGCACACTCAACCAGATTTCGGCTCTGAATCGACAACAAGGATTTTGCACTGAATGATTGCATTGTTTGCCGTGCACGTGGACTTGTGTGTGTGTGTGTGTGTGTGTGCCACTGGGGACAGAAGCCCCAACTAAGAGCAGGCTGAAAGGTCTAGTAGATTGCTGAGATAGTTACACCAAGCCTGCTGTGCCTCAACATACTGATCTGTCTCTAGGGAACCTGTAAAAGGGGTCTCTATAATTCTGCTGCCTAGAGCCCTGTACTCGTGTGTGTGTGTGTGTGTGTGTGTGTGTGTGTGTGTGTGTGTGTGTGTGTGTGTGTGTGTGTGTGTGTGTGTGTGTGTTAGAGCCTGAACTATACAGTAGTAAAGGTTTCATAGACTTACTAGCACTGGCGGACATCATTCTAATAAAAAATAAAAGTCAATTATGTATGTTTTACAGGAAGCCACATTCAGGAATGTGATGCTATTTTGAACTACCACTAAACACAATCTATGGCTCTGAAGGGAAACACACACACACACACAGAGAAAAAGGGCACACATTTTGAGTGTGAACACATTTATAAGGTGTTGCTATGCTCTTTTGAATGGCTATCAAATGCGTAGGAATCAGTAGTATTTGTATACTACTAATTATAAGTGTTATTTAATTGCATTTTCATGTCTGTTTCTGCTTTTGTTTTCTTAGTTTTTTGTTTTTCCAGAATACACTTTAAATCCAAGTGATGTTTTACTACATTTTGACCACATTTTGTGAAAAATGATCAGTTTTATTCCTTCATGCATTTATCTGCAATCAGTCCATCACACATGGATTTTGTTACATGCCTCTCGCACCTCCCAAAAACAACACATCTCTTTGGGGTCTACAGTAGCTGCTACACAAAATACAAACAGTATAGAGCAGCCAGTACCCCCAGAGATGTGTTTTTTAGGAGGTGTGAGAGGCATGTAACAAAGTGAAGTGGACTTGACTTGAACAAGAGCAGAACATGCAAAACGCAGCACACAGACATGAATCCAGGGGTTGAAATGCCACCAGTATTATAGGTTACTAAAATATTTCGCTTCAAAGAATCTGTATCGTTCAGCCGTGCGTGTGTGTGTGCGTGAAGATGTGTCTTCGTCTGGATGGCGTAAATGAGCAGAGGCATTGGACAAAATATTACCCATGTGCCCTTGGGTGATGTCTATGTGATGATGTGTGTGAGAGGTATTAACAGGTCAGTTGTTCATTTCCTCCAAGGAAATCACTGATCTGACCTTTTAGGGGATACGGAGACAGACAGGCATTGAGACAGACACAGAAAGAAAGGACTCCGTCATGGATAAAGGTGTATGTGAGTGTGTGATTGACAGGGATTGATGGCATCAGGTATTTAGGGAATACTATGTATTTAATGCTCATCATGTCTCCCCCCCCTTTACTTTAATCAGCCAATAATTCTTATTACATTGAACTAATAGGCAGCAAATCCTGTCACAAAGGCCTATGTATTATTCGACTGCTGTGTGTGTGTGTGTGTGTGTGTGTGTGTGTGTGTGTGTGTTTGCATTGTGATTTATAGCGAGTAAACATGCAAAACTTATTAATGAATGTCATGCAGACTCGCCTGTCCTCCTGTAGGATGCAGTAATTAACCTCTGTCCGCATTTCAGGATACTGGAAAGTTCAGTGTCTGATCCAATGGCGAGACCCAGGGGTCAGTCTTACTGTTTGTCATATACAAGTGTAAACTTGACAACGCAGCGCAGAGCAGGGTGCATGCGTTTTTATTCACTAATGAATGCACGGTAGCACTAATAGGATTTTCTTTGTGCGGCGTTAACGTGTGTGTTTGTGTGCGTATGTGTGTTTCCCCTGTCCAGTTGTGCATAAACATGGTAAATGAGCGGATTCAGCAGTACACCATCGAGCTGCTCTTCCAGCAAGAACAGCAGGAATGTCTGCAAGAAGGGGTCGCCATGGAGACCGTATGCTCCCCCGCCTGTCAACCTGCACTTGTAGACTTCTTCTACCAGGTACAGAGAAATAAGAAGAGACAGGGTGTGTGGGGATGGAGTGACATCGGCCAAACTTTGTTTTCTGTCTGTGTGTGGGAGAATAAGATGGATATGGTGAAAGAGAAACAGAGGCATGAGAGATACCGGCAAAAGCTATAAAAAGAGATCACATTCGAATCTGTTTATTTCACTACAGCAAGGTGACTTGCATGCCTAACAGAGAAGGACTAATGGAGATTAGAAAGGAGAGAGCATGGATAAGAATAGATAAGAAATAGTTTTTTCTTTTTCTTTCTATTTGTTAACTCTTTCCAGACTACATTATTGCTCTTAATTTTTTTTTCTTCTTACACTAGACACAAGAAAACAAATTTTGGGAAAAGTATTTTGTGAGAAAAATGCCAGCTGTCAATTAAAAAAAACACCAAAAGTCATAATACTCAAAACATAAACTTTTAACAGATTGAAATTACACACAGATTAATTAATTTTTCTTTTTCTTTTGATATTTTTTTTTTATTAGAACATCTTGGCATATCTCTAAATGACTCTCCACCAAAATTAGTTTTCTGATAAAAAATGATTCTATGTATTCCCTTAGCTACATTATTTGTGATCATTAATACATCAGATATTTGAAGAAAATATCAGAATGTTTTTCTAGCGCTCCCCCAGTAAAGCCTTTTGTCAGCATATACTAATGACCTATTCTTAGTGATATCTGCATGGAATCACGCTTTGTTGGACATCATGCCGTGTACAATCGGACCAAAATTCTGTGAAATTTAGTCAAATTTATTATTAACAAATGTATTAATAATATCTAAGTGAAAGAACAAAACACAATGGAAACCTGCATAAATCTATGATGTTATCGTTGACAAAGTTCATTATTAGTAATTCTGATGTGATATTTAAAAGGTGATGAAAACCATGATGCCATCTGGCATGATGTCAACAAGCTGAGAAGCATTAATAAAACAGCCGTGAATTAATAAGGCTTTTTTTTTTATCTGGTGCTTTTTTTCTTAATATGGAAGAATAATTCAGCTATTAGAGCGTGTAGAGTTATTGGACAAATTTGGATCATAGTGTAAATGTACAAAAACAATGATCACAATGGACCAATAAAAAAAAACATCACTGATTTATTGGATACTTTAATCTAGTACACAGTATACGAGAGTGTGAAGGGGACAATCAGTTTAGACTTCTTATTTATTATTTATTTATTATCTTCATATTTATATACTATGAAGGGAATGCAAGAGACAAAGTGAAAGTACAGCAAAGTCCTGGAGAAATGATCTGACCACATGTGAGGTGCATTTGGACTGCGGTTTATTGTGTATATTGTGGAAATATTGTTTTATTTGAATAACATTATAAAAGTGTTTGGATGGATTGCTACTGAGTTTACACTTTACTTATGCATGTGTATTCTCTGTCACTTTACACACACATGCATACACTGACAATTTGCCCATTTAAAATTTTTTTTCTTTTTAAAAATTCTTTTTAAATTGCCTGTTGCATTTTTATGTAGCATCATCTTTCAATATTATATTTATTAAAATATTACAGTTATTTAATTATTTATTTTCATTATTATTTAACAAACCCCCCCCCCCCTTGCTGGTAATATAACAATAATAATATTATTATATTCATATTTGTAGCTTCTTATTTGTTACAGATGAAATAATAATAAATGAAAATCCACAAGACTTGTGAGATTAGTGATTGTGAGCTACAGGACTTTGAATTCAAGACAATGCATCTGCACACCTATAGAGGCTTATTATGTCTTTGACCCAAAAGCTTTTTTTTAAATTATTCATTAATATTTTTTACTGCACCATATTTTGAACATGGACACTATTTTGCACAGGTCCACACTTTTCAGAATGGTTAATTTCTGCACAGAAATAACAACCAAGCACAAATACAAATTAATCGCCTTGCGTAAAAGTTCAATAAAAGTAAACCAATATACACAATGACCACAATTACACCTGCACTGGCATGTAAAGTTGTTATAGTCTAAACCTGGGGGCCATAACTTAATGCATATATATGACATAACTTATAGTGAGAAGGTATGAGGTAACCTGTACAATTCAGTACTGACCAAAGAGTTTATCAATTAGTGGAACTTTTTTTGGATGTGAGCTAATCTGGCATGGGATTTTAGCAGAGGCACCAAAACAAAGTGAATTATGACATTTAGAAGAGGGTAAAGTAGTATCTTTCATATTGCGAAGGTGTCAGAGGGTTGTAATATGAACACCAGAGAATGCAGCGTTGATAAGAGATCTGTCAGTGAGGGGGAAAAGATAAAACAAAAAGTATTTATTGTATGATTGGTATGCTGGCAAAATTTGCATAAGTTTTTTTTTTTTTTTTTTTTACAAATTTCAACCAGTTAGCACTTGTTGAGTTGAATGTGTGTTATGTTTGACAAATTGGAATTCATGCAGCGTTTAAATCTTTCTTGATGTATGTTTGTGCATTTTTAGGGTTAAAGGCAATCCAGTAAATAAGCATATACATTAGGAAAATAAGAGAACCAAGAGCAGAGCCCTGGGGGTTATCTTCAATAATGAGCAGTGGATGATTTACAGTGTTGTGCTCATTACTAAAAAATAGTAACTAGTTACAGTTACTCGTTACTTCATTCAAAAAGTAACTTAGTTACTTTGTTGATTACTTACACCAAAAAGTAATGCGTTACTGTTACTTTTTAGTTACTTTTTTAAAGAACCTTCTTTAATGTTCCCATTAATGCTCTTTTATGCGGTATTGTCTACAAACACAAAACTGACTTAAACACAAAGTAATTTTTAAACACTATTTCATTTAAGTCAGACCAGCACAAACTGAATATATCACAAGGATTTCTGAAATAAATAACAAAACAAGCTGAATAATATATTCACAATCAAAAACTAAAGTGGCTTCTGCTGTTGTGTTGAGCTCTTAAAAATGTTCCTTTCACAGCTGAAGTATCAACAATGTAGAACAGAACACGGGGTTAGCTTCTAGTTTCTAGCTCCTCAGGCATGGAGGTCCTGGAGGAGCTTCGAAAGATTGGAGGTGCTGTTTATCGCAGTAGATACGAGCTTCGAACCAGAAAGACACAGCTTACATTTGCCTTAAAAGTTTTTGTCTTTATACTTAACTAAAGTGAAATAATGAGCATATTTCCACTTTGGGAAACTCGCCTTGCTCTCGCCTCGACTCGCCATTACTGCCGCACAGACCTGAATAAACGGAGACGCGCCCACAGCGCGTCTTCTTCGTGTTTACAGTGGTTCAATCACCAATCCTACAATGCGACACTGCTGTAAACAGGTTAGGCTGTCGTCTACACTTCAGCCCAAATGAATTCATTTATAAAAGTAACGGGTAACGCACCTAACGGTAACGGTCACTTTATTAAAAGTAACGCATTACAGTATTAGTTTCTGTAAAAAGTAATGCGTTACCGGTAATGCGAAAAAGTACTTTTAAAGATGATGCCCTGCTTTTATCAGGACAGGATCCAGAGCCATTGTAACTCTTTTCAGGGGAAAAACTTTTTTTTTTTAAATGAATAAAATAAACAAATTTATGAATTATTGGAGATGGCAAAAACCCTACAGACCCGCCATTGAGCCAATTATGATGGTTTTTAAAGATTAGGGGGGAATTGTTATTTAAATGTCACAGAATATGTGAGTAATATTGAATTGAATTGTCAGGTAGCACCCTGTAATTCTAAGGTCTTTCAGTGTGCCTAAATGATAGAGGAGAAATCGTGGCCATGATTAGTTGAGCTGTTACATCATGTACTTTAGATGAATGTAGCTGTATTGAGAGAAGATCTTAAGCAGATCAGTTTTCATACAAGTCTGGCTTGTGTTAGAACATTATGTGAATTTACTTTCGGAGCTCAGTGTACTTATGATATGTAAGTATCACATGATGGTGGTTATTAGTTATAGCTTTCTGAGTTCAATTAATCTGTGAAGCACACGCACTTCCAAAAGACGTTCTGCAGCGTCCGATGTGCGTTTCACACGGCGAAACCATTTTTAACAGTCTACAGAGGGGGAAATAATTAATTCATCCCCTGCTGATTTTGTAAATGTAACCCCTTACAAAGAAATGAACAGTCTCGAATTTTTTATGGTGGGTTTATTTTAACAGTGAGAGACGGAACATGAAGAAAATAATGTTATTAATATTATATATAAATTAATTTGTATTGGATCCACTACCAACCAGCAAGTGTTCTGACTGGTCTACAATCTTGTCCCTGACGTTTTTTGACAGCTCTTTGATCTTTTCCATGGTGGTGGAGAGGTTTGAATGGAAGTGGTTGATTTTGTGACTGGTGTCTTCAATACACATAATGAGTTGATATTAGGAGTTCTTTTTTAAAAGGACAGGACAAATTTGAGTCTGTGGGAGTCAGAATTCTTGCTAATTTGGTATGGGATTAAATACAAATGTATTTATTACCCTACTTTATTGGGTTTTTCTGGATTTGTTTTTTATATTCTGCCTCTCTCTCTTAAAATAAAGCTACCATAAAAATACTAGACTATTCACAAAATCACAAACTGATTTATTCTATTCTATTCTATCGCTTAATCAACTCAGTTTATGTGAAAAGGCTCTAATTTTACTCTCAGTACACCAATATTTTAATAAAATGATATGAATGAGTCAAAAACACTGATTTTTAATAAAATTATCATGAGCGCCAAACCTTCTTTTCAACTACTTAAACAATCGCACAAATGCTGTGTAAAAGTGTGCTGTGGTAAGTTAGAGTCAGGTGTTTCTTCCATCATTGTGCCTCGACCAGTTAAATTTTTATCCACTTATAAATAAAAAGAAACGACTAATATCGCAAAATATAGTTGAGTAAAAAGGAAGATATTTGACTTTGAAATGTAGTAACGTTAAAGTAAAAGTCTCCCTAAATGAAAATACTTCAGTAAAGTACAGATATGCCAAAAAACTACTTATGTACAGTAACATTTACTTTGTTACTGTCAACCACTGGCTTTCCTGCAGTGGGATGTAGTAGCAAGTGTGATAATATATGGTCATGTATAAGACATTTGTCAGCCTTTCCATGTTACTGACCTTTTTTTTTTTTTTTTTTTTTTTAATTGGCCATAGAGAACAGTAACTCCATTTCTTATTTTCTTTTGTTAAAAAAAATGTGAGGCTACCACCTATTCAGCAGGGGCTTAGACAAATACACCGGCTGCTGTAATCTGAGTTGCATTTAGTCTTGCAGATTTTTGCCAGGTTGCTGTAAATAACAGTGACATAATAAGCAAAAGAGTTTTTCATGCACTTGTCATTGAGGAGATTTGCTTTCCCGGACAGGTCATTTTACGAGGACAAAAACCGGGTTCTTCAGTCTCATCATGACTCAGTAATGTATGGCTGTGTTTACTGTCAGCACTATAATAGCACACTGACTTAAACAGGCACACATACTCGAACCGCACAAACAAACTCATGTCCAGCATGTCCATGTACCCTCTCAGTGCACTTAAGTAAGTCTTTGGGGTGATGATGGTATTAGCCTTTTAGGAGATGACTCTTTTATGAGTCATAAAATCTGAGCCAGCCCTTTGGTGAGCTTAAGAGTGACACAGCATTCTTCACACAAACACTCAAACACTCCCCCTCTCTGTTTTGTTACTCACCGTTCACTCCTCCTCCCACAGCCCAGACACATACGCACATAAACACATGGACACACACGTGTGAACGTTTTATATGTTCTCTTCAGTGTTAAATAAAATGTTTGCTTTCCACCAATTCCTCTCCCCCCAAATGCACTCATATCTCACAATGTGCTCTTTATTGCAGTGTGGCTGGTAGCCATCCGAAATCTGTTCTGTATCTTGCATAAGATTTGGTGTTTGCACAAGACAAAGAATTGTTTTGTGTTTTATATGAAAGCTTCCATATGGTGTGTGTTTATCAAGGCCTGGATTTCCTGGATGGCAGGGAGGTGCTGATAGGAAATTGGGAAAGAGAGGAAATTGGTGGAAGCAAACTGAAATATGGATTGAGTTAGATTGGATATAAGCATGTAAGTGAATGAAACACAAAGCTCTGAGTGTATCTGTATGATGTGTGTGTGTTCGGTGTGGTGCAGAAACCTCAGGGCATGCTCTGTATTCTGGATGAAGAGAGTCAATCGCTGAGGCCATCCGAACTCAACCTGTATAAAAGACTCCAGGCCCAGCTGGACTCCACTGCTACTGATGCCGTTTTACTTACTACCAAGGATGGAAACGGCAACCCCCCACCGAAAGATCAGGGTCCGTCCTTTACCGTTACACACTACGCCGGAAAGGTGAGCGACTCAGAGACCTTTAAAGGGATTGAAAGTTTCTTGAGACAAGTGCTACACTTATGACTGTCTCTTACTTTGCAGATGAACTATGACCTCACAGGATCACTGGAGAGGAATAGGGATGCTCTGCCCCAAAACATCCTGTTTGTACTCAAATGTGAGAGTTGCTCTGAGTAAACCAGAGCCCCACAAACATGTACTGATATAGACATGATTCCGTTTTGTGTTCTGACTGCAGATTATTCTTCTGCAAGCACTTTGCATCCCACACAGGGCTCTGTTTAATTACTGATACTGCAGAAGGAATACATTTTCCCTCTTTGTTTGTTCTAACTTAATATAATTTAACTCAGTGTAGTGCTTGTTAGATGTTGTTAGTTGTTTACACCATACATGCACAATTACAGAGTGGTAGTGTAACAACTATTCAACAAAAGAACAGCAATAGCAGGGCAAACAATAATATAACATTTCAATATCAGTGATCTGTTTGTTTTACCCTTTAATGCATGGATATGTACACATTTACATAATCGCTTGAGGATGCCTGAGGATAATATACGCTGTATGGCAAATTGAGGAAAATGGCGTTTTGATTGCTCAAGTCGGAGGGTGCTATTGCGCAAGAGCACGTGAACGTCATATATACATATATCCAATATGGATGATATATAAACCATACATTCATCCAGAATAAGCTTTAGAAATCCAGATGTTTCCATATTGCAAGTTAATGAGGCCTTTTTTTATTTTTTCGTTCTCATCGCACACTTTCATTGGGCTCAAGAGTAATTTTAAAATGATTTGTATAACATGTCCAATGTGTGTGTGCTCAGAAATGATTCGAGTCAATTATCAGTGGCGCCTGGCAGAATTAGGCTCCAAAGTCACATAACCCTTGTGTTTGTTTTCTTTTTTCTTTTTTTTCTTTTTTTACAACCCTCTCTTTCTTTCACTCGTTTCTCGGAGCAGCCAGTGAGAACGTGCTCGTCCATCAAATGTTCCAGTGTAAGCTGACTCGGACAGGCTCCCTGGTGCCTCCAAACCAGAGGCTGCAGCTCCGCAGGTCCAAAGGCGCTTTGGTTCTGCACATGCCGAGCGCAGCCAGTACTCCCGGAGACGCACAGAAATATCTGGAGCTCAAAAAGGTACTCTGTTTGCATAAGACTATTAAACATGCTTTATATGTTTGGAGAAATGGAAAAGAGAAATCTACGACTTCAGTCAAACAATACCCCAGAGTCCATCCGGAATGATTGTCATTGGAAATATGTTCTTTTTTTGTGGTTTCATGATTGCACAAAATGCACAGGCACACAAATAAAGCCCTTCACAAACAAGCCGTTATAAGCTGATAAGCAGGCTTCATGGCTGCGTCGATGAGCGGATGGTGCCTTTCCACCGCCGAGGTGAATCCCGGTATCTGTAGCTTATTGAGTATACAATAGGAAATGGCCTAAATTAGACCTTGTTACCCCAGAAACACTCCTATAGCTTTTATTGATCTCTTCCCCGACTGCAGTGGCAGGCCCAATTCATAACACTCAATTCGCACTAACAGAGAGACTTGTTCTCTCGGTGTCCTAGTCCATTTTACTGATTCTTTCCCCTTCCCCAAATTCATTCTGACATCATAACAAATGCATTTCTATTGTTTTCCCTCTAATGATTCGTGTCCCCACTTTATTTCTGTCAGCTTCCCATGTGTATATTTGCAGGTTATGTATGGGTACTGGGCCATGAGTGAGCAAGCTCAGTATGAGCTGCACGGTTGTGCTGTCTAGCTGGCTCAGGCTTATGTAAGCCGTGCAGAGCACAAACCGATAGCTCACCTTCTAACCTTGCACTGCGCGAAAAACAAACCCACCGTCTCGCACTTACATAAGCACTAGTTATGCTCACACGGCACCATGGGAACGCTAATGTGAAGTACCATTATGGTGTTTTTCTCCAGAGGGATAATAGACAGTAGAAATGAGTGGTCTTGGTTAGTTCAGTTAATGGCATTTAAGTGAGACACTGTGAAGGAGCAGGAATGTTGAGGTTACAGGGTTTTGTAAGATCTAGAGCGCTTCAGTCTCGACATTGGCCATTTTATTAGCTAAGCCGATTGCCGATTAGTAGGTATCATTTCTGACAGCAGTCTTTTTTTTGCTGTTCACAATTTGTTACGAATTTTATGGAAGCATGTATGGAAGGAGTCTCCAGTTTCAGCCTAGTAATAGTCAATAACAGTTTTTCAATGCTGGATGGTCTTCAGGGTGGGGGGTATGATGTTTCACAGTAGCATGATGTTTGTAAAAAATAAATAAATAAATAAATAAATAAAAGAAAGGGGAAAAAAAGGAAGGCAGTGAAAAATAGGGAAGCTGGTAGGAGAATTACTTGCCGTTATAGTCTAAGTGATAACTTCCACAACATTAAATTCAATCCTTTAGGGTATCATTCTTCAATAATGAAATCTTTTGGCAAATTGTTATGGTTTTTGCCCTTGTTTGTGTCAGCCCACATTACATTTTATTACTACCATTCTTGCACCTAAGGTATGGATGTGACAGTCTCTCTCTCTCTCTCTCTCTCTCTCTCTCTCTCTCTCTCTCTCTTATGTCTCTCTCAATCTGTTCCCTGCAGCTCATGAAGAAGAAAGGGGCCACATCATTTATGCAGAGGCTGGAGCGTTGTGGCCCAGTCACTGTGGCAGTGCAACTGAGGGTGAGTTTTCTCATTTTTGAAGCATTCGTCTGAGCTGCATTCGGTGCAAAATCCACCCACGAGGAACAATATAGCTCACACAATTCATTTTATGAATTAGAAAACACGTCGCTGCCTATCTAAATATATCTCCAATGTGAACATCATTATGCAATTTACTCGCAACCAGAGAGGCCTTTCTGACATTCAGCCTGTGTTCTTTTCTAGTATTGGCGTCGTGGGCTTAGCAGTGAGGTTTGTACTGTGGGTGGTGAGAGTTTTCGGACTGTGTGGGTGTATGTGTGGGAGGGAGAATGAGTCTGTGGTTTCGGACACTAGCGTGCTCTGTTTAAAGCTATAGAAGTAATATCCGGCAGTAGCAGTAAGGTTTTTTGGTCCATTGTTAACCTCGTGGGCTCAGCCATTTGTGGGCAGTGAGCCTTTTTATTTTTTTTGCCTTTTTGTGGGTTAGAATACGTGTTTGTGGTTTTAGATGATAGTGTGAGCCACATGAATGAGCAGTAAACAACAATAATAGTGTGTCTGTGTGGCGTCATACATACTCGCACCATTACAGAGTGGGCCCTTGCTGCAGTCTGATGTCAACACACACAGTCTGCCCTTTTCCCATGCAAAAGCCTTTTGTGTTTTTCAAGCATATGGGGAGGACACAACCACTTGAAAAGACTACATCACTTTATTATCCCCCCCACCCCCAAACACACACACACACACACACACACACACACACACACACACACACACACACACACACACACACACACACACACACACACACACACATATATTCTAAATGATCTCATTTCCATTTACGCAACCCATATGCAAGACAAACTTTTTTCTACTTCATATCAGCGATGACGCAAAAGTGAGCGTGTGCCAGGCCTACAGAGTTCCGGCTCCTTCTTTCATAGTGTGTTACAAAACCAACTGTAGCTCGTTAATACACCACTTGTTCGGATGTCAGAAAATATAAGGATGGATTGTAGAAAACAAACAGAATCTTAAAATAAATGAATTATTTGCTGTTTCATTAATGACTGTGGCTAGGAATAAGAAGATATGTGTAACTGTAGTTGTCAGTATCGATGTGGTGATGGTTGTTTGTTTGTCTGGATGAATGGCAGTGTGTTTGTGTGCTAAGCCCTGCTACATTGTTGCTTCCCTGCCTGTATTGCTTCATTGAAATGTCAAATGTATGACAAGCAGCCATGTTGACTCAACACCGAAGCCCATGACATCATCATTCTGCAGCGAGCGCTGTCGAATAGTTACGTAGGATACACTGTGATTAATTCTGCAGCCGAATGGAAGTAAACAAAGTCAGTAAGACGGACTGGATGCACCCAACTTAGCATGTTTTATTTGAAACACAAACTCACGGCTGTCATTCTGTCTTCCCGTGCATGCAGAACTCTCTATCGGAGATCAGCAGTAAGCTCCAGTCGTGCACTCCTCATTTCGTGCATTGCGTGAGGCCCAACAGCTCAGGCCAGGCCGACGCCTTTGACAGCTCCCTGGTGTCCAGTCAACTGCAGTACGTTGGAGTTCTGGAGATGGTGCGCATGATCCGCTACGGCTACCCAGTGCGCATGCCTTTCACTGGCTTCCTCACCAGGTACACCACTCAAATTGCCTACTGAGGTCTGTAGAGGAATCATCTAATTAGAGACTCGGAATCAGAGATTGCAGCTGTGTTGAGTCAGGAAGAAATTCGAATAGTGACTCTAACATTCTACTACTTACTCACAAAACATTTCAGAATGATGGAATAATTCAACGTGCTAGGTGGAGTCAATGTGTCTTACAAATAAACAACAAGAAATTTAAATTTAATAAAACGCAGTGGACAGCTAATAATAGAATCTTGTTACAGTAAACATTTGTGATTGCAGTGTTGAAAAAAATTCAGCCACTATCTAACATTTCGGAGGAAAATGCAAATATACAACGAATGTAAATACTGTAGTGCTAAATTTGTTTTCAAAGCTACATGTACATCTGATTAAAAATTATAGTAGTTACATGGAAATAATTCGAAGCTGCTGTTGCACGCTTGCAACTATGCACTCCATCGTTGGTCAGGTTACTTTGCTTTCCTTTATTCATAGAATGCAGTGCACATCATCTAGAGTTTTTCAAATGCTGCTTTTATATATATATATATATATATATATATATATATATATATATATATATATATATATATATATAATATGTATGTATATATGTGGTTTTGTTTCTATTTCTTATGAATTGTTAGTGCAGTATATTGTAGCTCAGTTGTTAAGGCTATTGGTTACTGGGTGGAAGGTCAGGGATTCAAGCCCCACTATTACTAAGCTGTCACATTTGGGGCCCTGAGCAAGGCCCTTAACCCTCCGTGCTCCAGGGGCACTGCATTATGGCTGACCCTGTGCAAAGAAAGAAATTCGCTGTCCTGTAGTGTACATGTGACAAGTAAAAAGATACCTGGAGACTTCAACCTTTACTACTACTGTTGCATGACTGACAATACCATTATTATTACTAGTAAACTATTTCTAGCACCAATACCATTACCGTTATTATTACTTCTACTACTGATAAAATTGCTTCTGCTATTAGAACGACTACCATTACCATTTATACTACTACCTTCACAACTAGTAATACTACGACTACCACTATTGCTAAGAAGAAGAAACATAAGAATGATATTTAATAGGCTTATTGACTAATTTATACTAAGCAACTTAACATTTTTTTAATTAATTATATCACTAAAAGAACAAAACGTGCATATTGTTTCTTTTTAAATACAGGGTAGCATTAAAATGTGAATACCATTAGTTCAAGTCCATTGCATGGTGGTAATAATTGTACAATATGAACTAATACTGTTATCAGTTAGTGTGGACTCCAGTAGTCTAGATATTTTGGTGCCAGCTGGTTTAACTTGGCAGCTCACAATTTCTATTTTCGATTTTTTTATTTATTTTTTACATCGTGCAGACTTCACCCAGCATGTTTTCTCCTAGCCGGCGCCTGCTCCTTGCTTTGTGAGGGTACATAAGGCTAATGCACAGGATGAGAGGAAGTGAGTGGCTACAGATTGAGCAACTGTACATTAAGCCTCTCAGCTGCTGACCTGCACACGGGTTTCCATGCACTCAGCAGAGAGGACACACTATTAAACGTTTAGCTTAGATTTCAGTGATCCAGGTCAGGCGAGGTCAGGCGGCACCGCACGGCAGCTGCGTTTAGAGTTCACTTTCTTCCTGGTTTGATAGATTTAGGAGTTTAGCTGTGGCACAGTGTGTGGGTTTGTGGATGTGTGGGTGGATGCGGGGTGGGTCGGGAGGCACTATGAGTAATGGCGTGAAGGGGCTCGGTTGGATCGGCTCGTTTACCGGCCGTCCGGGATTGGCCTGGAAAATGGATGTGCTTGGGGAGCCTCCAACTGTGAGAGGTCAGCCTGATCTGAGGGAAAGAAGCATAAAAATAAAAGTGATGGAGTAGCCTGAAGCTAGGGAAAGGTGAGGCTTTAGAAGTGTTCATACAGGTGTAATTGCAGTAAAAGCCCAGTGTTCCTACTTGTGAGGGCAAGAGAGGATCACTTCATTCTTTCTGTCAGCTTGGGTACAATGTGACACCGTTCTCATCATCTTCCAGGAACACAATGCCCTATCGCTGTGTCACAGTGACATCTCACTGCACAGCCTGCAGACTTCTCTTACAGGGTTTATAATATTCCCTTTTTATTGTCACTTTAGTTTTATTTTCTTCTTCTCTTCCAGCCACTCTTTTAGTACTATCATTTCTACTTTATTTTGTCTTTTCCTTCTCTTTATTATTGCTTTTCTGCACTAGTATATATTTTTTTCTGTTGTGTTCACTTCCATCCGGATTTCCATAACCTTCAATTTTTTGTTTTATTATTGTTATTTTCTACTTTCTGTCATCTCTTCTGTCTGTTTTCAGAAGTTTTGATCACTGGGTGCCTGGTAGCTGTATCTGTCTCTCAATCTCACCTTTTGTGTGTGACTGCTAAAGGGATTACGATAACATTCCAGTAAGATAGTGAATCAGGACAATGTTGGCCACATGACGCTGGAAGTTTCCACTACTTTGTTGTAAACATCATGAATCTTTTAGCTGAGAGAGAGAGAGAGAGAGAGAGAGAGAGAGAGAGAGAGAGAGAGAGAGAGAAAGTGACAGACTGGAAAATGTAGGGAGACAGGCATTGAGAGACGAAGAGTAATGAGGAGGGGTGGACGGACGGAGCAAGTCAGACACTTTAGCAGGCCGACCCGTTTTTAGTCTGAGTCCATGTTGACCCTGGATTAAATAGCCCAGACAGTCTTGTTTTGCTACTGAAGTTAGAGTAGTTCAGATTGTCTTGCGATAAAGGCTGATGTTGTGACTGTATAGAAACGAAGCAGATTGTTATCTGATAGGTGTAGGATTTATTTTTCGCACCGAAGATCCAAAATGCTTTAATGGTCAGTTGCGTAATTGTGTATTAGATACACTTTCATGTCTCAGTAATACAATAGTTTCACCGTGGAGCTGAAACATACGAGAATCTCTAGCGTACTAATTATCATTGTTGTGTTATGTGTGAATTCAGAATTAAATGTCTAGTCAATGAAGTGTAAATCTGAGTATCAGTGCTGTTTTGTCATGTTGAAAAGCTAGACAGGGACTGAGTCATGCATATTTCTTACTCCTTTTCGAATCTATAGAGCCATTTGTTCTTTCACTATAGAGACAAGCGTGACCTGTTGTCTGCGAGCGGCTTGCTGGGTGACATCATTCCAAGTTCGCAGCTTGTTTTCGTTTAAATGCGAACGTGTGCATGTGTTTGTGAGAGGGAATGTGAGAGTGTTAGCATTACAATAAGGCTGCAGCAGGCCAGACAGTGTGAGAGAGGTGGTGCAAAGGCAGACGGTGAGAGAAAGGCCACCCAATTGTGATGGAAATGTAGCACTTTTTTTTTTTTTTTCCACTTTATATTAAGGGCCGAGATATGTTCCGATTTTAATACTTGTGAGGGCTCTCTCTTTGTTTTATTGACCTTGAGTTTACTCATTAGGAATATGTGTCTAGTGCTGTTATTAACTTCAGCAAAAAAAAAAAAAAATCATTTATTTTATTATTTCTGTTATTTTGCTGTTAAAAAGATAAATAAATAGACTTTGTTTGAATGAGGACTAGACATGGAATTTACACTTTCATGCATTTTTCATATTGGTTTCAAAGCAGTTACTCCTAGTAGTTATTAAATAATGGTCTTGAATATTGTTCAAATTACAGGATTATACTATGGGACTAAATGAGGTTAATGAAGAAAATTCTACATTAAATTTTAAGCAGTGTTAAAAATGTCTTTCATTTCTTCTTGTGCTCCAGATATAGAGAGTTAGTGGACACCACAATGATGCACAGACGGACGATATCCACTGAGGAACAATGCCGCCATGTTCTGCAGCACTGCAAGCTTCAGGGCTGGCAGGTGAGTAAATTTACTTTCAGCACTCTCGAGTCCCACACCAATGATTGATTTCAAACGTGCCTTTTTTTGCTGTCAGTTGGGAAGCAGCAAAGTGTTCCTGAGGTACTGGCAGGCTGACCACCTGAATGACCGCTGCCATCAGCTCCACAAGAAGATCGTTACCTGCCAAAAAGGTAATTACACTATCTCTCCTCCACCCCACCCCCACACCCCCTCTTTTCTTTCTTGTATTTTATGTATTAATGATTGTGTGATTGTGTTTGCATGTGACAGTGGCACGTGGTTGGCTGGTGAGGCACCGTGTTCGGGGAAAGCTCAACTATCAGCAAAGAGAGCAGTGCAATGTGCAGATGTTTCTGCAGGGGGCAGAAGATTTGGGCTTGCGTATTTATGATAGCCTGGTCATCCAGAACGCAGCTGATATTGCACGAGAAAATGATCGTCTGAGAGGCCATGTCATCACTTCACCACTGGGAGAGAGACCTGAACCTGTGGGAACAGAGGACGACTCACCCAGGAGGTGAACCACTGTTTAAGCACAACTAACAAATATAATAGAATGCATGTAAATTCATAAATTCTAAAATATATTGTATAGTTTGCCGCAACCCAACACTGTTCACTGACCTTGAGAACACCATCCCCAAATAGTGGTTCCCATTGCCTGTTATAAAAGCCACGTTTGATAGATACTGAACACTGCAGACCGGGAACACTCCACAAAAGCTGCAGTTTTGGAGATGCTCTCCAGTCGTCCTGAACTCACATTTTGGCCCTTGTCAAACTCGCTCACATCCTTACGCTTGCCCATTTTTTATGATTTTAACACATCAACTTTGAGGACAAAATGTTCACTTTCTGCCTGACATATCCCACCTCCTAACAGGTGTCATGATGAAGAGATATTCAGTGTTATTCACTTCATCAGTCATAATGTCATGATGTAATGCCTGTTTGCTGTATGTAGACAACAAATGCCCAATAATACTATTAATATATAATGTGATCTCCACCAATACACAGTCATTGAAAGTATGCATAAATGTATAATATAGGCATAGGTTACCACTCACACATTTTGATTACCTGCTTGGTAATTAAAGGACACTTACCATCAAGGTTTGTTGACCAAATCACTTTGAGAATTATCGAAAGGTGTCAGCAGAGTCAACAGGCACACACATTAATTACATTCAAACCAGTTTCTCATGAATGAGCTAATATCTCAATCAAATTTTACAGGGTTGTAATTGTATTTTCTTACGCTTTAACACACAGGAACTAAAGATGGGTCTAAACATATAAGCTCAATACAATACTCTCTGTATCATTATTTCTCTTTCTCGCTGTATCATCAAGGTGACTAAAGCTCCTGCCACCAGTTTAGGAAATCTATTTATGGTATTAAGTCCTTACAACCCCCACAACACGCCAAACATGCAGCTGTCAGCACCCCCTTTCCCCAGGGACCAACAGATGTAGGTCCCAGATTAAAGGACAAAAATTAGTGTGCATATCATGCTAAGGGAAGCTTCTTAGAGTTTAATCAGCAGATAAACTATTTAGCCATTTATCTACTGCTATCAAGGTCAACACCCCATTCTGTTTCACTCAAGTTTTATATGAGCTGTGCTTTTGCTCCAAAGCTTTCACTAACTGAAAAACATTTGCCAGTTTGACAGGCTATTGTATATTCCAGTATTAATTATGCTTGTGCACATTTAGCATGCTAATCATTATTCATTACGCTGAAATATAATAAGTATCAGTGTAAGTGACATGTATTACTCTGACATATGCTGTATACCTCTTCTGAAATAACTAAATAGGGACAGCAATTTAGAAATAAAAAGAATCAACAAATCATACCTTTGATGTACAATTGAGTAACTATTAATTTTAAAACATGACTGACTGGTATAAAATGAAGGTTGTTAAAAGGAATGGGGGTAAATCTGCTGTCAGATGAAGAGACAGAGAAACATTTTACGGCAATTTAATTATGCACATCTGTATCTTTCTACCAGGCCAGCGGAGAAAAGCGGGAGGGCATGCGATTCTGTAGGCCGTGCAGGGAACCGTCCTATCAGACACTTCCGTTCCAGTTCTGTGCCTATCCCTCTTGTAATAGACAACTTGGTACATTCCAACATTGGGCCATCAATCAAGCCGGCCTTTCAGTCTGTAACTCACAGCAGTGAAGAGGGGGGTAGTGGAGGACTTTCGTCACCAAGGAAACAGCCTCCTCCCAAACCAAAGAGGGACCCGAACACACGTCTGAGTGCATCCTATGAGGCAGTGAGTGCTGGCCTGAGCATTGCTCCTAAGGACAGTCCTGCTGAGAGCCAAGTCTCACCCTCAGGAAGCCCCCCGAAAACCCAGCTATCCCCAAATGACCGTATGTACAGAATCCAAACACCTTTGGTTAAAAACAGCATGTACCAGCTTAGGGTTTAATATGACTAGTCATATATTTAGTGTGATTGATATATATATATATATATATATGGGACCACACCTCTATGAAAATTTTGATCAAGCAATATTGAGTGCATAATTTTTAATTGATATCTTGTTTATGCACAAAAAAATATACTTTTAATCCATGTAATGAAATTATTTACCATAGAGATTCAATGAGCTTGTTTGACCTGTTTTGGCGAGCATACATTTTTGAAAATCTTGTTATTGTTAGGTCAAAAAGACAACTTTTGACTAAACAAATTTTCGTAACATTATAGTTATAGTACCTTAAGCATCATGTGAATGGATTTTGTTTGACTATTCCGAGAAATTGTGTTTATATTGCTCATAATTGGCAGAATATATATATATATTTTTTTGCATTTTTAATATTTTACTGCTTCATTTCAATAAAATCCAAACAATGTGTCTATATATTCTAAGTGAAAAAAAAAGAAACAGTTAAAAGGTCAATGATTTGTGCTTGGTGGTAATGTTTCTTCCATCTACTTCTGTCTGTGCACAGCTCTCTCTAAACCACGTCCTCACAGCGACGACTACAGCACCATGAAAAAGATTCCTCCTCCTAAGCCCAAACGCAGCCCCAACACCAAGCTTACAGGCTCCTACGAGGAGATCTCTTCTGCCCCAGCTCCTGTGCGCCCAACAGACATGAAGTTGGCATGTTTGGCACGCAGTGGACACTTTATGGGCCTTGTTCAACGGGCAGCCTCTGATGACGGACCGCATTTGGCCACATTGAGCGTACAGTCAGGCCGAGACGATGAGGATGTCTACATCGAGATGGTGAGCACCTGCAGGGCTATGAGCATGGCTAACTCTCACAGTCCAGAGCAGAATGAAGCTGTTTATGAGGAAATGAAGTACTACCCACACGATGAGGGTGGAACTGTTCCCCAGGTCGCCAAGCCTGAAGTGAGTGATTCCGCCCCCTTTGGCTGTAGTATTGCAAAGCTGTCACTCAATCTGGACATCAAGAGACCCGTAGCCCTCATAGATCATCCGAACATTCTGATAGGACGTCAGCAAAGCTGGGATGGTGACAAGAGGAGTGAAAAAAGAAAAAATGATGGGACATGTGACATTCCAGCTCCTTTCCCAAACCTGCTTCCACACAGACCCCCTTTGCTGGTCTTTCCTCCATCTCCAGTGACATGCTCTCCAGCCTCGGATGAGTCGCCCCTGACTCCTCTTGAGGTAAAGAAGCTACCAGTGTTTGAGACCAACCTCAACTACTCCAGTCAAGATGGCGGCAGCCCGCTTTCACCCCAGTATAGTCGCCAGAGAGCTGACTCTTCCCCAAGCCTTTCTGTATTAATACCTGACAAATCTACTCCACCACTCACTCCACCCCCACCTACAGCTCCTCCTCCACCATACCGTCCACCATCACACTTTCCGTTCCCCCCTGAAGCGAATTTTCTGGTCCTGAGCCGGGCCAGTGTCGAATCCAAAATCACTCCTAAAGGAGGGCACAGTTTAGCAGAGACACCCCCAGGCAGTGCCAAGCCTCCCTTCTCACCAGTGAAGTCTTCTCGGCCAGAGCCACGGCGAGCACACTCATGTTCATCCTCTCCGTTGCTGTTCAATCCAGCTAATGGGAGGTCCCTCACAAGCCCCCTTGATGAGCTAAATACACTTTTCAGTTCAGGACGCAGCCTGCTTCGCAAGTCCACAACCGGGAGGAAGATTAGAGATAGTGGTGAGTCTTTTTGTGTGTGTATGAGGAATGGAAAGTGCGAGGACATGTGGAAACCCATATGCCGAAAATGAAAGATGTTTTTATAAAAATCCCATTATGTTAGCTTTTAAATTTGACTCCTTTGATTGAGAGCCAGGTGTCGTGACGTCGGAAAGGGTCAAGTAGTAAACAATTATTGTAAAAGCTACAATGCTTTTTTGAAGAGCCACAAAAGTCTAGTCAGTGTGTGTAAATGCAGCAGGCCATGTCTTGTCTGTGTGTTTCATTGCTTGTGGGAGGCTGCTGACACCTTACCAAAGCATCTCTTCCCAAACCTTGTGATCAAACAGAACATGACTACTTCCTGTGCTACGCCCCATGCAAACAAGAATCCTAAATTGCAGTGGTGTAAGTTTTGCTTATTTTGGGTCACAGTGAGAATGTGGGATGACGCATGAAGCAGATTTTTTTTTATCATAACAAAATAACACACGGAGGCAAAAATGACAGTCTCCTCATTCCCCCACTTAAGCTTTGTGTTCAGATGTAGGTTTCTTAATCCTATGCATGTCTTTTATATGAATTTATGAGCATCAGTTCCTGATGGTCTTTCATTAAAAAAAAGAAAGAAAGAAAAAAAGCAGTTCTGACCCGTTGAGCAACATTAACTTCTTCTACAGGAGCTTGTCTGCTGGATCAGACCACACGGACAAGCCTTCGCTCCACATGTGCATCAATGAGCCATGGCCACCCATGACCCTGTTGCCGGTTCACCACTGTTCCTTCCTTGAAACACTTTTGATAGATACTGATCACTGCAGACCCCGATCACTTGCTGCCTAATATAGCCCATCCACTAACAGGTGCCATGATGGAGATAATCAGTGTTATTCACTTCACCAGTCATAATGTTATAGTGTCATAATGTTATGCCTGGTCAGTGTAAAATGCTGACCATCTTATTAATGTCCACAGAAAAATGAGATCCAGAAAGTAAGATGAAGAGCATAAATGTATGCGATTTAAAAAAGGGGGGGATGATAGACAGCCAAAGATGAGCAACGTGTGAGTGAAGAAATAGGTAACTGGAAAGAGAAGCTTGGTTTTGCACACACCTACAATGGCAGGCTTTCAATGCTAATTAGACACAGGTGTAGTAATGAGCTGGAGTGATGAAGTGGAGCGCTGGGAAAAAAAACTCAGCCTGGAGCGAGACTGCATGCTAAACTGAGCCTTTCTCTGAGACGTGTGTAACTAATGGCTCATCCTTGATCAAACAGTCACGATAGAACACCATGAATAAACCTTATTCGTCTATCCATTTCATTTTACAGGTTTTTAGACACACACCCCCTTCACACTCCTGCACATTTTTCATGAAACATTGATTTGATAGGCCATTATTTCTGCTCTGTGCACTGGGCATGTCAAATTACTTAAAGATTTAGTGTGGAATGCATTTTTAAATGAATGAGCCCATAATTTTATATTGTCTATAATGCCACAGACAGAAGGAAAATTAGCAGTACAGCTAAACTGGCAATATAAAAATTGTATTATAAACTTTACCGTTTTGATTTGTTACATTAATACATTTCTTATGTCTCTAGTCTGCCACCATTTAACATCTTTAATTAGAAATGAGCAGCGGAAATATTCATCATGATAATAATAATAATAATAATAATAATAAAACAATCCCTCAAGTATTATTAATATAATTATTATTATAGTTATATCGATTGTTATTAGATTCCTAACTATATCTGGTTAATAGGATGCTATTTGGGAACCAGCAATAATAATAATAATAAATAGGTAATGATAATAGTAACCATCATATTTAATATTATTAATTATTATTATTGCAATTATTATTACCATTATTATTGCTAGTTCCCAAATGGCATCCTATTCAGCACATGTTAACTATTTTTGAAGGTTAATTGTTACCTGCTTACACACACACACACACACACACACACACACACACACACACACACACACACACACACACACACACACACACACACGGACACAGGAAGCCTATATGAAACAGTTAAGCTCAAGAACAAACTGAAGCTTTGAGGCGGCAGAGTACACTGCTCAACCACCTTGGATAGTATTTGAACAGTAAAAAATATCTTGCAGGTGACACCCAAGTGATCCTTATGCAAACTAAATTCATATGCATGCAAAAATGATACCTACTGACATGGATTGTGACAGGGCCACAGTACTCAGGGAATAATGCAAGAATTTGTAATGTGCCCTAGGTTATATACTGAAGCTTCAAATACAGTATATGCATATATTATACTATGGCAGACTAGTGCATTGTACTTCATATTAATTTGTATATAACTGCAGAATTTCTTTTAATGTAGGAAAAATGAGCCAAGATCACATATACTTAAACACCCCTGAGCCTATTCGACTTTATCTGTCCCTGATTTGCCACTTTTGTATGAGGGTTCTTCTGTAATAAAAGAGCAAGGGTGTGAAAAATCAGGCTCAGAAGCCACCACCTCCCTTTATGGTAGAGGCTAAAGGGGGCATAGGGGGTATTAGCTCTCGGCTCTTTAATATTGCATGAGCAGAAGATGATATAGTCATAAAATATTAAATATCAGTCCTCTAGTGTGTGTGCATAGGTACTGTAATTCCATAGCAAAGTATATGTGATTCCCTGGAGAACGAGTGTGCATTTATAGCCATTAAGGAAAAATGTATGTGAGGAGGAAATGATTACTAAAACTTCTATGTGCGGGTGAATTTTTTTGTGTGTGTGTGCGCGCCCATAGTCACTGTGTTTTTACAAAGCCTCACACTCTATCTGATACTTTGGTAATGTGTTCATAAAGACACTTTACATGTCTTTAACAAGACAGACAAGACAGTTCAGAATGCATCTCAACAATACAAATCTTTTCACTAGTATGATGATGTATTATGCATTCCATGGAATCATATAGTCGCATCATACAAGCCATCGTTGATTTGTGAATGATCAGCATGTTCATTCTGACATCAGTAAAACCTAGAGGGAGAAGCTGGGTTCAGAGCTGGGAGGAGACTCCGTGTTGACTCGGTTTCAGCTCCTGCTTTATTAATGGGATGACTTGTCCATCATCTTGAGTGAAAGGGGTGTCCTGTGAGTTGTCATGTTTCATACCGTGTTCCTGTTTGAAGAGACAAAAAGATAAAGAAATTGATTGTGGAGTCAAACAAGTGTAAAAAAAAAAAAAAAAAGTATTTTTTTGCTTTTATTTAAGCTTAACTGCCATAAATGACTGATAATTAGGTGTAAGGATTTGTGTCATTAGTAAATACATTTCCCTAAAATTTTAGAAGATTGTCTAAAACATCCTAATTGATTTCTCTGCGTCAGAGATATAGAATTCAACATTATCGCGAAATATGTTGACCTACCTAAGTGTTAGTTGTAGACCATGTTTAAGTTGCAGAATTCGAGGTCACCGAAGCTGCCCAAGAGCATGCTGTAATGGAAATGATGGCAGTGTGTTGAAGGGGCAGCTGACCTTCTGTTCTAAATTCATCCCAGCAGCGGTAAGATCTAAGCGGGTCTACATGCCGTATGGATTAACAGTTCTCCGGCTGCTTCCGCTGCTTTTTGCCATGGCGTCAGCACTGGGCTCCCATCACTCCCCCTGTGGCTGTGCATCGCAGCTGCTATGGTTTGTGTCCTACAGGGCTGGACATGGCAGATGTTTGCATTCCTTCCATTATATCATCACACGGAGGCCAAATGTCACTGTGCTGACCTGTTGACGTACACAAAGACATACATGGAACTTTTACGTTGGAAATCAGATGGCTTCAGACTTGCTGTATTAATGCAGAGTTGCATTTCAAATACATGTCAGAGGAAGTATAAATCACATCGTTTTGTATCTGTTGATGGACTTGATTGATTTTTCTTCCCCCAGGTTTTTCTAACTCCAACATGAACCTTCCAGGGAGAGAGGAGCAAGGTCCTACCAGTTCATCCCCGCAGCTACAGGACAAAAATGCCAATCACCGCACATCCTCGCCTAACTCTCCAATTCCCCCCCCTATGGAGAATGGCAACCAGATCTCCAATGGTAATTTCCAAAAACTAGCTTTGTCTGAACAGAGATATGTACTCACTGTGGAAAAAGCCTTGGTCTGTTCAGCATGTTCTGTCTTTAGAAAGTGTCTGGGTTAAAGTGGTCCAAAAACAAATCACAAAAGTGACAGCAATATATTATTCATATCCTTTAGGGAGCTAAGCATAATAATTATAAGTCTAGTTCCTTAATGTTGTGGTGTGTTTTTAAGCAGCCACCTGATCAGCAAGTGTGACCTTGACCCAGCTGACTGTGACATATAGAGGAGGGAGATCCCCAGTCTTGGATGAAATTAAGTGGGTTGACCCAGAAGCTATCAGAGAGGGGGGAGTCTATGATTAGTCTGTAGTTGATGAAGTGTCCCTATAAGTCATCAGTCCACCTAGGGTGTCTCTCCATCTTGCCCTCTATCAAATCCATACTCTACCTTAAGCATTTGTGCTTTTGTCCCTTTAGTAAAGCTGATATGATCTCTACTGGACGTTGTGTTCAAAATATAGTTAATGTGGAAATTAGCATCACAAGCACTAAGAATAATGAATATTTAGTTTTCAGTTTGGTGTGAATGGGGAACATACAGTATTTCGACGTAACAGCATGTTTGCTCGTGTCTCAACAGGAATGTTAGAGGATGATGGACATCACAAGTCAATTGCATCCAGTGCCTCTACGCTACACAGACATATGGACAGCCACCACACGCAGGTAAACTTAAACGACTTCTGTGGGTTTGCAGGGGTCTTCCAGTGGCACAGGTAATCAGGGTTAATGAAAGTGAAAGCTGAAAGTTGCATGTCCTCTCAGGCCTAGCACTTTGCTAAATGAGTTGAGGGGAAGTTATCTGGAGATTATGTTCACTGGATATCACTGCATGTACTATAGAGAAGAGCCAGTAGCACAGATCCTCAGGCCAAAGCTATCACTGTATCCCTGTGTGTGTGCGCAAAGAAGCCTAATGCCTACATTGTATTAAAGCTTAATGAAGCTGCACGCCAAGAGGTTTCCACCTGATTGACATTTCTCTCTTGCGCTGACATTTGCCTTTTTTTTTTTCTTCATAAAAGAAAACCTAGTAGCAGAGAGTCCGAAAATCGGAAAGAATATATTCTGAATGCTGGATTGTTTTTTTTTCTTCTTTTTAAAAAAAAAAAAAAAAAAAGGGGTGTCTAAAAGTAAAATGTGAATTATTTATCAACGAGACAATAAACCAAAAGAAGACCAAATCAACAGAATAAGATGAGTAACCTTTTCAGAATCTGGAGCCATCTGAAGAATGCAGCATATGACAGATAAAAGACATAAAAGATATATCGGGGGGAAAAAAAGTGATATGTCTGTATGTCAAGAAGAATGGGGTAAAGATTATAAGAGAGGAATCAATGGCTGCTTAGGGGAATTTCTTAAATGATAATGTAGTAATTTTTAATGGGTTTGCATAATGTACTTACTATTAGAAAATATTAATGTGATGTTCAGAGATCACAATAATATCAACATGATCATTTAGAGTTTGCCACTGTTAATCTTTTTCGAATCATGAAACACTCTAAATGTCTTTTCTATTAATGTAAAAAAATGTATTAGTATAAAATCTTTTTTTTTTGTCTCAAGATATACAGTAAATATATCTGCAATGGCCAACATATCTCATCCGTTTATTCAAAATCTTCATCAGGCCTGTATCTAAGTACAGTATGAAAGCTATGCTTTAACGTCCGAAGCCTGAGATTACATGACACATAAGAGGTGACGGGTGTCACAAATTACACGTGGTTGATAGCCAGCATCGTCAGCTCAACATCTAAATCATCCAAAGCAAATGTTTACTGTCGGCCGGTTAAGAGATTTAGATATTCAGCCATGACGTTTATGATTTGCATTTGTGCGTAACGAAATAGGGGTAATGCTGTTGAAATATTTAGGCCTTGGACAAATATGTGCATGTGATAAGGGCCATGACTGTTATTATTTACAGTAATTCAGCTAACTCTTGATGCTGGCTTATGTCAGATATTTTTGCATGGTGATATTTAAGATTGTTGGCAGTCATGTGCTCTTTGTTTAACATTTTTGCATATAAAAAAAAAGACAGAGATTTGCAATGTTAGAAGCTTTTCCACATGTCATAATCTATTGTTCTGACATGTTAAGAGCCTTGTTTATGTGCCTTATACATAATTTCAATACTTTTCCCTTACTAAAAAAACAACAACGAAGAAACAAGGGTCTCTATCCTTTTGTGTGCATGTGTGAGGGGACATTTAATGTTGTCCTCCCCCTATTACTCCAACCCCCTGCTGTGGCCACCGCTTTATGCAATATCTGCCAAGCCATAATGATTTATGAATATGTATACTATATAGGTCAGCTTGGTCACCCAGGCTGTTAGGTGTAGTAAACCCACATGAGCCACTTGTCATTGAATATAACCCGTCAGCTGAGTAGTTGTCATTATCCGTAATTGCTGTAGCTTCCCTGAGTGTAGAGGCGATATAAATTTTTTGCTCTTTTACTCAGGTTCAGTGGCATCATCAGTCTTAAGAAAGAATAAGGGAGTAATGTTGATTTAGGAAAGAACAAAAAACTGTCCATTTCACTTTTATAAATTTGAGATTGTGTTCCACTTTGTATTTCTTCAAGCTAATGTCCCTTTTTTGTGCAACCTGCCAATGTGTATTGAGCGTTTCACTAGTGATATCTAAACCCTTCCCGCTTCTAGGAACACTTGGTGCCACAGGTTCTACAGTTACCAGCTCCCATTCAACCCTCAATCCCCTTGCTTTGTCACATGATATGGTCATTGGTCACATGACTGCCTGGAAACCAGGAAGTGAGCAGAGCAGTAAAGCAGTAGAGCAATGGCCGTAAAAGCCATCTTAAACAATAAACAGGCCATACATATGAACTCGTCTCCTGCACTTTAAATAAAGCTTTAATTATTCAAGTGGCAAATGAAATATTCACAGGTACACAGCTACAGAGGTAAGAGATCTAAACTCTGGAGCTCTGAAACTGGACACTCTTTTTACTAAGCTGCATAAGCGGGACTGCATGGGCTTATTCATTTACTATTAAAGCTCAAAGGCTGGTAACTTTACACTCGCTTTTTAGCTCGACAGTGTGTGCCAGATATACACACACACACGCATGGACTATTTAGAAACGCAAATACACTATTATAGTATTACTTTTCTTAAATTGAACATTTTCCCAATCATTATTAATAATAATAATAATAATAAAAATAAAAATAATAATAATCATTTATACTGCATTATGAAAACCAGCACACACGTTTGTTTTAAACCTTTACAGTATCTACAGCAGCCTGTTCATTTCTCATACTGCATGAATGGATAAAAGCCAGATGGCTACAGAGATATGCCCTCTCCATTACTCAACTCTAACCTCAACAGAGGTTGACTCCAGAAGGACACTCGAGCCCTTAATGTCCTTATGGCACTCGGAAGCAGGAAATGGCCTTTTAATGCAGACGTCTTCTCCCCTGCACTGGCACATGCATGCATCATATTTCACTAGCCAGCTTGTGGCACATGTCTCTATTCATATACCACATCCGCTCATTATTGATCTGCGAAAAAAAAAAATGAATATATTAAAAAAAAAAAGAATAATAAAAATAACAACAATAAGAAAGTATTATTATTATTCGAGTAATAATAGATTTATTTATTTATATATTTTTTTATTGATTAGCCCTTCCTGGCTGGTGAATGTTACTGATAGGGGAACGCGCCGTTCTAACCGAACTAAATCAGAAGTCCTTCAGGGAATACAGACAACAGTTGGAAGAACAAAGTGTTTCCACTCATCTCTTTGACTAATTGAAGAGCCTTGTACTGTTTGAGGAGTCATGTTATGACAAGTTTCAAAGTCATGCACTTCATGGCTCTCTATGCAAAGACCTTTCAGTAATCAAATCAACTGTAAACACCTCTAACATGTTTGGTTTTGTCTAAATGTTTGTATGCTCATTTAATGGATAATCATTTTTTCTAGATTCACCACTCTGTATACTAGGAACAGCACTGGTAGCTTAGTGGTTAAGGCATTGGACTTTCCCAGCCACACCAGGCTGCCATTCCTGGGCCCCTAAGCAAGGCTCTTAACCCTATCGCAGCTCAGTTGTGTGAATGAAATTAAATGTAAGTGACTCTGTATAAGGACGTCTGCTAAATGGCATAAATGTTAATGTAACAGCACAAAACCGGGTTTATCTTCAGCTTTCACAAATGCCAGGACTGCATATCGTATAGGTGTTGTGCTGATGCAGTGTCTAAACTTTTTCTTACTCTTCTGCCTCTGAAGACTGTGGGTCTGTTTCTCTCTTTCTCCTCTCTTCCAGAGGGGGCACCTCAACTTCTCTCCCTTTGGTGCAGGGGCCGCGCTCTAGCCTGGGCATGGCCATAGTGTTTGAGTAGGGACTGGGTGAGTCTGCTCTAACAACTGCCATTTTCTTTTAGCTCAATTTTGCCCTGGCCTTCTCCCACCTTTCCTTTTGTTGATAGTAAACTGCAGCTCTGTTCTCTTATAACTTTATTAATTGGTTGGTGATTGTGTAAAGGTCATTTGTATTGGAATGAATTTGGGCATATTGTACAATGGCCTGTTCCTGGGACAAAAACACTAATTTGCCACCAGAAAACTTTCAGGGTTTTTTTTTGTTGTTGTTGTTGTATGTAGTCAAAGGCCAAAAAACGGGATTGTGACGAACGACTGATTTGATCGTGGGAAAAATCCCCAGCATTAACCTTTGCCTTCTCTTTGACAAGCGTGATTATTTTTCTAGTAAATGATAAATTTGCCTTTTGCATGATACCTGTAGAACACATGAGAGGATTTGAATCATATACTTTTGTTCTTTTCAAATCAGGTGTATGTAAGCTATGACTGTACTCCTGTCACTGGAGTGAAAAAGACAACTGAGCTGCAGTTTTTTTTACTCCACTACCTCCATTTCTGCTGCTGTTTTCTCTTTCGTCGCTGACTCACTCCAGCTTTCATTCAATCAATCCTTTCAGTTTTTTTGTTTTTTTTTTTTGGGTTTTTTTTTTGTTTTTTTTTACCACAGAGTTTAATTTATTTATTTATGTCTGAGACAGAGCTTCTTCATAGAATTTGTCGACATGCTCAGATGCTTTTTGTTGCCTGCTGAATCATGCCTTATGTTAGAAATGTGGATCTGTGGTCTGACAAAGATAACCACAAATAAATGTCCATCTCTCCCAAATGCATTATAGTGTGTATATGGGGAACAGTCTACACAAGCTTGAGTGTTTACATGTTGAGGCATTGCCATAGTAATGCATGTTCATGTTATGATGCTTTCACTGTTATTGTGGTGATGCCAGGTCACAGAGATCCACCAGTTCACATACACAGCATCAGACAGTTATGTGAAGGGAAAACACATGCTCACCTGCTATGATAGGCAAGATTAATACAGCTGGTAAGGATTAGCTGCAACAAATGTCGTCTTATTCTACCAGTGTACATTATATCTTCTCCATCTTCAGTGACCACTTTACCTACTTTGTCCTCCACTGTTCAGGAAACATAATGTTCTGAATTGTCTTGGACTAAGGTAAACTCAGTCACCAAGCACTGTTATCGGCTAGATTTTTGTGTGAAAGCAAAGCCCTTTTCAGGTTTTTTCTGATAACAAGCGTAACAGAATGAGAGCTCTCAGGTGAGCTTGTAATGTGTTTTCAAACTCAAGGCTTTCCAGAAACACAATAGAGAGATGAAAAAAGCTTAAAGCAGAGAGACCTTACTAATCTGTCTGTATCTATGCTACAAGAAAATAAAACCGATACCTATTTATTTATTTTTTTAACTACGACACGGTAAGATTGTAAAAATGGGCTGGTGTCGAAGGGTTTTATTTCTCTGCTTGCTTTCGTGGTCATTGAATATCATCAAAAGTGCATGTGAGGACAATCAGATTCCAGGTGGCCTGATACTTACCCGTGGGAATAAACTCTCTCTATAATCGTATGTATATTCAATATTAATAAAGGTATTCAGTATAAAAAAAAAACGGTGAGAATAATATTTAAATTTTTTATGCATAGAACAGTTGCACATGTGCAATATACGACACATTTCAATTGTTTTGCAATACAGTAATCCCCCGGTTCGAATCTCGAGCCCCCGGTTTAACATGGAATTGCATTTTTTTTATGTTGAAATAATGAAATTATTAATACAAATATAATTATTAATTATAAACTGAAGTCAAATGGTAATACAGTACCGTATACATAAAATAAAATTGTTTGGGATGGCGTCTGTTTATTGCAGTTTTCTTTTTATCGCTTGCGGTTTTAGAACATAACCACCGCAATAAAAGGAGATTACTGTATTTTTAGAATATCATATCTGACAGATTTGTGGGGACCTTTAGCTTGTTCCCAAAAGGGGAAAACGTTTATTTAATACAAAAACAATTAGCTATGTTTCTTTTTGTATGCTGAGGTTAAGCTTAGTATTAGATTTATATGTAGATAACTTGAATTAGCTGCACTAATAATGTTAGTGGAAGCCCTTCACAGGTGTAATAAGAGAAACTTTAATATATGTGGATCTCTGTGTGTCAGAAAGATAAAATTACATTTGGGGTGGATTTTTAGTAATTGCTTTCTTTTAGAATAAACATTTTTTTTTTTTTTTTTTTTTTTTAAGGTATTACAAAAATACCTGCTTGGTTAAATCATTATTTTTTATAATATTTTTTTAACTGAGTAATAAATTTTAATCGGCAAAAATTAAAAGTACTAAATAAAATTAAATCAATGGAAAATTATTTAATAGTTTACATTTGTTAGACATGATTTGGGTTATACAGATGTGTATGTAAGTGTTTGTTTGTGTTTTACATTTAATATTTAATTTTCAAAATATATGATCTACTTAACGTTTTACTTAACATATTTCAACAAATGTCTTCATTCTTTCCTTCCATCCTTCATTCATTCACTCCTTCAATATGTGGAATTGTCAGGATTTTCTCATTTTAAAAGAATTTCATTGAAGCTGGACATAAAACACTAAAGAATCCACTTCCTGGTTAGCGTCTAATGCTAGCGCTATGGATTCTTTAGCGTTTTCAATTCAAACTAAACAAATCAGTACGGAGTGAGTAGCCACAGTGACACTGCACTAACTCTAGTTTCTGTTTTATACCCCTGGTTGTGTATGTTTTCAAGTTGAAGAATAATTTTTAAAAATGCGCTTAAAGCATTTTTTAAAGCACAAAACTTATGGTCCACCACTTAATTAGTTCCTGAAGGAACTCAGTTTTTAACTATGTTCCATATGTTAAAAAGAATTGCATTCGGTACCGAAGCCCATAATCGTATATCTATATACAGTGGTGTGAAAAAGTGTTAAGCATGTAGTTTTGGGTTTTGTTTTCCCTCAATAATAAAAACCTTCATTTAAAAACTGCACGTTGTGTTCACTTGTTATCTTTTACTAATATTTAAATAAGTTTAATGATCTGAAACATTAAAGTGTAACAAACATGCAAAAAAATTAATAAAATTCAGCCCACACTTTTTCACACCACTGTATATATATTTTTTTATATACACATCTTGTGTTTTGCCCTGCTATATAAGTACAAAGCTTTGACTGATGTAGGAAGTGACACCCAGGACAAAAGATTTAAGAAAACGAATGGATGAATGGTTGAATATATGATTAACCTTTGCCTAATGTTGTAGTAATGATGCTCCTTGATTGCTATGCCCTTTGCCGTGTGTTTCAGAATCAATTTAATAGGTTTGTAGATAATGTGGTCTGGTCATCTCCATGGCATATATATGATGATAAGGCCAATATGTCCTCCTGACCTTTCCACATGGTGACAGTTAGGGATAAACCTCATCAAGTCCCAGCCCAAGGTTATATGTCAGAGGATTCTCCATTCTCCTCTGCAAGGATGGAATAGTTTACATTTAATTTTCTGTAAACACACTGACCAGCCACTCTTTAATGTTCTCTTTACATATATATATTCTCCCAGTCCAACCCTGAGACGTTGTCTTACTGGTTGTTCTTTCCTAAATTATTCTGTCAACCAGATAAGCAGTTTGGATTCGTCAGTTTGTGTGGTACTTGACATGTTGGTGAGGCAGGTGGCATGTCACTAAAAAAAAACACCCTATGCTACAACTTGTACTTCTTTGGTCAACCTCTATACACAAGGGAATATTGATCATATTAGAATTGCAAAAAATGGAATATTCCATCAGTATAATGTCAGTGATCTATAGACCCCTGTTGATTATTCATGAGGTGGGATTAAAGGTACCAGTCTGGTTAAATACGTTAATAGTTCATTGTCTAAGACCAAATGAATGTTGATCGATGCACTTGAGCTTAACGTCCCTGTGGTTTTCTTTACAATGTGCACTGTTTAACGAGTCAGTGCAGTAAACGAGGCACACACTTCCTGTTCCTGCTCTGGTGAAGCTGTAGTATAAGTGGTGGTAATATACTAACATATAGATTTACATTATGGATTACCTTGGGTTTTATCTGCATGCCAAGGGTGGGAAAGAGAGTGTGTGTATCTTCTAGCTCTCCTGGACTCATGGACTGAACCATCACTCTGTTTAAAGATCAACAATATTTGTTTAAACTATTTTATGGATTAGTTCTTCATCCTGGCAAACATGTCTTTAGATGAGATGAGGAAATAGACCACAGATATTGTAATGCTAGCACAGCTTCTCATTACTTAATAAATCATCTCCACAAGACAAAATTCACTGGTTAGAGCTGATACAGGTCATTCTTCAATTTTTGGGTAATTCTTGACCCATTTATATTTATGTTTTATCTGCAGATTTTTAGTAATATGTTAAGACTTGTAGCCTGGTACAGTATATTTCTCATACATATGCATTGTTGTCCAAAATCTGTCAGGACAAGGTTCCACATTCTTTGGCAGTTTTGGTGAACAAATAATTGGTACACCTTAAGTTTAGATTTGACACAGTATGAATTATTATTGCCAGCTTGTTACACTGTTCAGTTTTTACACACTGCTTCTTTTTTTCCCCTTTCAGTTAGTTTTTTTGTGTGTGTGTGTGTGTGTGTGTGTGTGTGTGTGTGTGTGTGTGTGTGTGTGTGTGTGTGTTCATTGACATCAAATTCAAAATCCACTGTGTGCAATACTGTGCTTCTGGTAAGTGTTTGGAGTATTTGGTGTTGTGAGGGACATCATTGAACCTAATTTATGGCTGTTTTATTATATTTTTCTTGTTTTGTTTCTGCTTTCTTAGGTTATCCGGCGATTCTGTGTGTGGGGGGATCAGGGGTCTACGTTTCAGGATTTGTTGAGATGGAGGAGGAGTGTGTGTGATGCTCGGACAGAGTGGCAGAATGCCTGGCTCCAGACTCATGGCTCCCCTACCTTACTGATAAAGCACAAGAGTAATACGACCAAGAAAACATCACCTTAAAAAAAGTGGTTCTTTTGCTGACCATGCATCCTTGAGGAAGGACCCACTTGCTACTTTCCTTTTTCTCTCTTTTTGTCTCTCTCTAATTACTCATGATTTGGATAAATGAGACATAGTGACATAGGAGAAGCTCATATTTGTCTCTCAGGCCAGGCACCAAATAATATGGAACCCAAAGGACATACTGCCATGTCACATGTATTGGTGACCCTTCTGTCTACTACAAAAGTCTACATCTGTCAGATTTGAATGCTGCTCTGTTTGGAAGACTTTATTTGGGCCTCAGAGATCGCGGTCGTATCTGTAACCCATCTTCACCGCGCTGCAGTTTGTATACCGTATTTCAGTGTTGCTACTTCAGATCAAACTGGTGCTGGTTGTTCCTGTGATTCTGCTGCCTCAGTTTGATAAAAAGCTGGTACCGGTAGACCTGATTAGGGACAGAATGGGATAAAGGAACTGGGCTGCAGACATTTCTACAGTTTACATAACGAGTCTCTTTGTGCCGACCTCCTTTGTGAACTGTGTCTTTACTTCAGGTTCAGCGACGCAGCTATGTCTCACAGTTTTTCAGGTGCTTCTGAGACCCACCTACTGAGGTCACGGGCATTAAAAGCGTGGTTTTTGAACTCTTTCGGGTTCACATAGAAATCTCAGTGATATCCCAGGGTGCACTTTCGTCTGACACAAGCATCAATTTCAGATGCAAAGCACACGTTTAAGTGAATGAGTCGAATGTTGCACACTCAGTGCCAACACAGACAGCACACAGAGTAAAGCAAAGATACTGAAATGTAAAAATATAAAACACCGAAAACTCCTGTATTTTCTGACCGAAACTGAAGAAATGAAACTGATGAGAGTTAGTAAGGAAATGTACATGTAGAAAAACAGGCTAGGTAAAACCTTTGGACAGGAAGTCATGTTGACCACATTAGAGCATAAAGAGTGCAGTGTATAAGTATCTGGACAGGGTGTGTGTGTGTGTGTGTGTGTGTGTGTGTGTGTGTGTGTGTGTGTGTGTGTGTGTGTGTGTGTGTGTGTGTGTGTACTTCAGCAAGGCAAATAGGACTTTTTCTGTCAATTATCTGAAGCATATAGACATCACTGCTGACTGCCAGCAGAACAGAATGCAAAACAACAAAAACTGCCGTCGTGCAGTTACTTAAACTTCACTGTATTTTCTCTGGTCTCATTTGAGGCCTCGAGCTGCCGTTCCTTTTTAATTAATATGAGTAAATACCATCTCAAACAGATGAAAAACAAGTGTTCGATTTGTAATTTATACATATGTCTAATGTGTAATGATACTTTGCTTTCTGTGTTATCTGTCTAGCGCTCCACCTGGACTGGAGGTGTCCAGTATAAATAAATGCAGTTGTAATGAACAGAATTAAAGATGTTCCACTGTTCTGAAGTGGAATCTTTAGAATACAATGGCATGACAATGTCATGTCTGCAGTGACACTCGAATAGTTTATCTAATCAGTAAATACTCTTCATCTTTGTAACGCTGCAGTCAGTTTATTGTTTTTGCTCTGCTTTTTTTTCCATCATGCCATCTGTTAGAAGAGATGTGTTCATTATATATAGAAGTGTTATTTCATATGGGTCACACTAACATGATTGAAAAAGAACCCCTAAACTCTATTTCATCCAACAACTGGCTTGTCCAATTGAATGTACAAAAATTAAGAATGTTAAAATGAGCACACTCTCCTACTACCTGTGAAAACAAAATTAAATAAAAATGATAGTTTAATATATATATAAATAATGGATTTCCTGGACACAGATTGTTCCTACAGTGGTTGTAGACTACAAAAGCACTTTCAGTGCACACCACAACTGATATTAACATTTATTACAAGACTAGTCTTAATCAAGGATTCTGCCACTTAGTGTCTACATGATAGATATTATTTGGTGACTGTAAATGTATTTATTAAAAAAGTACTTTGTAAATGAAAACATTTATGATCTAAGAACAATATTTAATGTTACAAGCATACTATCCGGTGTTATATCCAGGCATTGTATCTACTGAGGGATTTAATGAGAAATACATAACTGTCAAATCCTTCTGATTCACATTGACCCCTGATCTTGTAGCCACCTTTTAAATCTAAACACTGTAGTTGGTAAATGTTGTCCATGACAAAGTTTTTGTTTAAACTAATAAATTGATTTCAAGGCTGTGCATATTGATCAAACTGAAGACCGATGGCTTCTGATCTGTGCCCAGTGTTTTTGGTATTTGAAGTAAAACCAGGGTTTCCCCAAAGGCAATCATAGAAGAAACATCATTGCTTGATGCTGGTGTGTCACTTTGAACAGTAGTACAGTACTTTTGGGAGCTTGAATACAGACCATTCATGATAATCAGCTAATTATTTGTTATGATGTTTGCGAGCAGAATTACTTTTTGATTTGCTTCTGCTATACAGGGTTAGTGTGGATGACATTTTAAGTTTATTTATCCTAAATGATTTCTTCTCATTATGCCTGTCATTCACATTACAAAAATATTTTACTGAAAACTATTGTACAATAGGAGCCCTTTTTTTTACCTAAAAAATAGTAAAAAAAAAAAAAAAAGAATAATAATACAAATAATAAAATTTAAACAATACCTTAGAGCATGAATAGCACACTACACTGATTACACTATACACTATACTTTTTGTTTAGTGTGCTGGAGTGTGATCATTCAGACATATCATTCTCCGTCTCATCTGGTGCTGTGGAACTTTCCGGACTCCTGTGTGGACATTGTGTACTATCCATGAAATGTGAACCTCCCTTCTCCAATTCAACACCAAAAACATCCCTTTTTTTTATGATTCACTGCTGCAATGTGTAATTTTAAGGAGTTACGTTGCGACGGGGACAGTTATAAACTCTTCCGTTCCCAGTCATTCCCAGTCTCAGAGACAGCTTTATTTCCTGTGCTTGCTCGATCACACCGGACTCGTTATTGTACATTTCTGCATCAACGTGGATGTTGCTGCATTTTGACGTCACTGTTCCCTGTTTTTCCTTTATGTTCTTTTTTTTGTGCATTATAAAATATATGAATCTAACTGTTGCTTAAATTCATGCGTGTCTGTGGGAAACATATTTTGTTTTAATTGTTTTATAAAAATTCCTGTACAGCAATAAAGCACAGTAGTGCCAATATCCACGTCTGTTTCACTTTCTTAAAACACTCTCAGAACACTGGCTTGCAGGAGTGACCTTGTTTATTTATTTTTTTACTTTTTTACTTTTTTACTTTTTTGTCATATAGAACTAAAATTGACTTGTATGATTAAATGTCATAAACCTACAGAAAGGAGCTCAATGTCGAAGAAGGTAATAGTTTTTAAAATAATTTACAATTAAAAGTGTGTACTTATATATATTATTTGTATTAAATATATTCAGATTCATATATATTTCATGGTCTGGTGTTCAGAAACTTCTGGCCATTTAATGAATAGTAACACCCACTCATCCCCATTTAAATACTACAGTATGTGATATTTGAGCTTATAATCTCAATTAATACACTCAAATTCTACGTTATATCAGTAAAGGATGAGAAGTTCAAGGAATAGCAGTTCATTGAGGAGACAAAATTTCTGATTTATTATTTAACTACTTGTTGAAGTGCTGTTTAGCAGTGTGACCTGTAACTTGTGATTTTACAGGGACAGACAATCGTTTTTTTTTTTTTTTTTTTTTTACAGTTGTTACCATTCACATGAGCTTGACGCAGTGTCGTCACAACACACAGCTGATTAAGATCAGAGATCCTGGATCTCCTTCCTGCATGACAGGAACTGAAAACATCCGTGAGTATGCAGAGACCATACAGGGTTTATAATGTTTGTGCTTATGATGGATGCAGGAATGTGAATGAGAACAGAGGGAGTGTGTTTACTGTACAACACTGCTGACCGGGTGCACTTCCTTGTGTAAACTGATTACTCTTTTATCGCTTACTGGCCCATAAAGACAGCCCCGGTTCATAAATCACATAACACACTACATCACGCAATATAAACCAGCCATGGATGAAAATATAGATGCTGTAAAAACATGTTTTGAACTACAGTAGCTGCACACATGTATTCTATAGGTACTGTGTGGAGTTTTTTCAAATTGTGCAAAGATTTATGAGCGAATACACAGCATGAACAGAGCTCTTATTCCTTTTTCAGTATGAGAATATTGTGAAAAGTCTTTACATAATAACTGCAGTTGTAATCATAAAGTGTCCAGGTGAGATTATCCATTAAAGTAAGGGAGAGATTTTTTTTGGAAGTACAAATCCATGTGGAAAAGCTAAAGAAAGCGAGTCTGAAATTGATCGCTTCATATGCAGAAGTTGGTTGAAACAAAAAAAAAAAAAAGTATCAAATTAGGGAGAATCAGGCAGATCTAATGAGCAAGAGATTTGTTAACATCAGGCAACACACCAAGCAGCACAACTTCAAATACAGACTCGGAGAAAGAGATTAGCAATTATTTCCTTATCCATCAGTGGTTTAACAGGGTGATCAGAATGAGAATCTGTACCTATTTTAACTTGTGTTACGATCATGCGTGTAAGATTTCAGATTTTATCAATAGACATTTAAACAGCAACGGCAGCTTTAAAGAAACCGGGGCCAAGAACACTAACAAGCAATTCAAATATAGAATTATTAATACAACATTAAAGCAGAAATCATTTACTGAAGCAAATTCAACTGGGAATCTGTTTTCTTTTTGTCACCACTGGATAAGGATAATGGGAAGCTCAGGATAATTGACAGTTTAAGTGTAATGGGATTGTTTTGAAAGTATGAAAGATAATACACAAGGTTGTAGTTAACAAGGTTTTTTTTTTCTTCATACAACATCAATAGGCTTTTATGCACCTTTACAATTTACTGTATATAAGGAGATGTTCAAAAATATCAAGCTGACATTTTTATGGTGACATGATTTAGAAAAAGGAATTTTCAATTAACATTCTATGGTGAATATGTTTTCAGGACTGTTTATATTATCTTTGGAATAACACACTTAGAAAGATGTGAGACATTTTCTATGAAGTATCCATCTGTCATCCGTCAGATTTTTTGTAAAGTGTATTTTCTGTATACTAAAAATATCTGTGGCTGAATTATGAATACGATGCACTGCATCTGCAGATTTTAATTTTTTATTTTAATTTTAATTGCTTTCTAATGTTTCATGAATGTATTATAGAATGAACCGCTAATAACTAAAACAGCTCCCCATGAAATGATTCTCTTCTCTATTCATCATATGGATAAAACCTCTAATGCCACCTTCCAAGTTGTGTCATAGGCCCAGTGTATTTTCCTGCATTACTTTTTAAACACTCATGCAATATTATGAATGTGTAATCAACACATCTTTAGAAAATCTTGTTGATATGAACGTATTTTGACAGGTTATGGTAAAACAACTGCAGGTTTTCACACCTAGTTTCACCATGCATGAGACAGTTTGTGGCATTGTGCCGTCTTCATTTGATTCAGTTGGTTGCTCATTGCAGTGGTTTATAATTGCACTAAATTCCCTGCAAATGTTGGTATTCCTTAATTTCAGGAATCTGGCAGACAGTGCTCTGATGGACACAGCTTGATGATTCTCAGAGAAAATGCATATTTTACTCCTGTGGACCATGTAATGTACTATTCTGTACTATACTATAGCAGAGCTGCAACTAACGATTATTTAGATAATCGATTAATAAACATCTAAATAAAAATATATATTTTTTTAATCCCTAATTCAGGGTATTTATGTATAAAAGTGCATTTTAAAAAAATGCAAAAGCAGCATAATGAGTTCAGCTCTCTTTAATTTAGCCATTTTAAAGCTTATAGTAGCTGGTTGTTGAGGACTGCATGGGGGATTTTTCCTTTCAACAAATTCACTCATGCTGAGTTTTTTCTTTCTGTAGAAAAAAAACAAACAAAAAAACCCAAACACCATTTGATTATGCAAGGCGAAGCAAGTTGTGTAAATGTGTATTTTGCAGATAGGAAGTTGAAAACCATCTATATAAAAAAAATAATCTATATAAATTATGATACAACATTGTTTTGACAATTTTTTGTTTAAAGAATAATATTTTGATTATTTCTGAAGATCTAAGCATCTAGAATATAGAATTAATTTAATCTTGAATAATAATTATATGATTGAATGCATAAATTAAATACACAAACATTGAAAACAAGCATTTGAACGTAGTAAAGCCACAGTAATCACATTTGAAAACACTTAAGTTACTGTTGTAGTAGACAAATGCTATAAAAGGAGAATGGAATAGAGAAACGCAGCAAGCTAACAGGCCTGATAATAAAAAAATAAAATATGAATTGGTGTAAAAATGCATAATCATTTGCTGAAAACAGTGGGTAAAAATGTGATGCTTTTGTTTGCATGATTTTAATTAAATCCATCCGAGCTAATTGTGCAACCTGATGCTCGCGAGTTATGACAGAACAGATCCAGTGTGCCTGTCCCGAAGTTAGCAAACAGTTTATACAATAGCACTTCATTAAACTATACCATTTTCACATGATTGAGATTCTACAGTTTTTGTTTACCGTGCTGATGTTTTGCCTTCATCCGTGACACAGTGTGTTTTTTTTTACATTAAAATACATTATACTATACTATACTACACTATGATACACTATACTATACTATACTATACTATACTACATTACCTATCTATATCTATATGGTTTTTTTTTGTTAAATTTAATATAAAATGCCCCCATGCCTTGTATGACTATACTATACTATACTATACTATACCACACTACACTATACCACACTACACTATACTATACTACAGCACACTATACTACACTACACTATACTACACTGTACTAAACTATACCACACTAAACTATACCACACTCCATTACACTGTACTATACTACCGTACACTATACTATACTACACTACACTCTTCTATAATACACTGTACTATATTATAGTACACTATACCACACACTGTACTATAATATAGTACACTATACTACACTACTATACTATACTGCACTGTACTATACTACACTATACTATACTACACTATGATACACTATACTATACTACACTACATTATACTACACTATACTATACTACACTGTACTGTACTATACTACACTTTACAACACTACACTATACTACACTATACTATACTGCACTATACTATACTAAACTAAACTATACTACACTGTACTACTCTATACTATACTACACTAAACTATACTACACTGTACTACTCTATACTATACTACTATACTATACTATACTACACTATACTATACTACACTATGATACACTATACTATACTACACTACATTATACTATACTATACTACACTGTACTATACTACACTTTACAACACTATACTATACTGCACTATACTATACTACACTAAACTATACTACACTGTACTATTCTACACTATACTATATTACACTATTCTATACTACACTATACAACACTAAACTATGCAACACTATACTATACTATACTATACTATACTATACTACTATACTATACTACACTACACTATACTACACTACACTATACTATACTACAGCACACTATACTACACTACACTATACTACACTGTACTAAACTATACCACACTAAACTATACCACACTCCATTACACTGTACTATACTACCGCACACTATACTATACTACACTACACTCTTCTATAATACACTGTACTATATTATAGTACACTATACCACACACTGTACTATAATATAGTACACTATACTACACTACTATACTATACTGCACTGTACTATACTACACTATACTATACTACACTATGATACACTATACTATACTACACTACATTATACTACACTATACTATACTACACTGTACTGTACTATACTACACTTTACAACACTACACTATACTACACTATACTATACTGCACTATACTATACTAAACTAAACTATACTACACTGTACTACTCTATACTATACTACACTAAACTATACTACACTGTACTACTCTATACTATACTGTACTATACTGTACTATACTATACTACACTATACTATACTACACTATGATACACTATACTATACTACACTACATTATACTATACTATACTACACTGTACTATACTACACTTTACAACACTATACTATACTGCACTATACTATACTACACTAAACTATACTACACTGTACTATTCTACACTATACTATACTACACTATTCTATACTACACTATACAACACTAAACTATGCAACACTATACTATACTATACTATACTATACTATACTATCTCTATATCATCCACTCAATTTTACTCTCATTATCATCATCCCAATTGTCAGCTAACAGGAAATAATGGTTGCCGACCTGATCCACACTTGTGCTTCTTAGCATTTCCCTCGTCCACCTGTTGACTGAGGTTATTATACTCTGCTCCTCATTGTCAGACCATTCGGACATTCAACTTCTTCTCTTTACAGAAAGCGATAAGATTCTTCTTTCTTATAACTGTGTAACAGTTAAATTCTGTAAAGCTGCTTTGAGACAATGTTTGTTGTGAAAACCACTATAGAAATAAACTTTACTTGACTTATATTAATATTAATGTTTTAGAAGTCAATACATCATCGTGTGTTGCAACAGACCAATGGTACCGGCTGGCGATCTTATCTAGGGCTTATTTTGGGGGTTGGGCTTAAATTATGATCACCTTAAAAATCATGCTAGGGCTTATTTTTAAGGAAACATGGTATACTGTACTATAATATTTTGTATTGTAATGTACTATATTATACAAGTCAAGTCAAGAAGCTTTTATTGTCATTTCAACCATATATAGCTGATGTACAGTACAGTACACAGTGAAATGAGACAACATTCCTCCAGAACCCTGGGCTACAATTACAAAATAAAGCTAGATAACAGAAAACACAGAGATAAGGACTGTAACTGTCCTCACCACATAAATTGCAACATGTGCAACCTGGTGCAAACAATGCACGAAGGACAGTGCAAAGACTGCACAAGACAGTGTAAGACAACACAAGACAGTGTAGGACAAACACACAAAACACAAAATAGCGCCACCAGTAAATCAACTGTATATTACACATGCAGTGTGTAAGAGAGAACTTAGTACAAAAGTGTACCTTGTACTGTAATAAACAAAATGTAAACAAAAGGGTTTGTGCAAAACAGAAATAACAGCAGTCAAAGAGATGTGCAAAAACAGAATGTAAACAGCATGTAAAACAGATTGTAATAATGAGGTAAAATAATATGGGTGGTACTCAAGACATGGATGTGTGAAGTGAGTGCGAGTGCGAGTGCGAGTCCGGGTTGTACAGATCAGGCACACAGTTTGTCACACAGTGTGTGTGTATGTGTGTGTGCGTGCGTGCGTGTGTGCGTGCGTGCGTGCGTGCGTGTGTGTGAGTGAGTGAGTTTCTTTCATTTCTGTGTTGAGAAGCCTGATGGCTTGGAGAAAGAAACTGTTTCACAGTCTGGATGTAACGGCCCGAATGCTTCAGAACCACTTTCCTGATGGCAGGAGGGTGAAGAGTGTGTGTGTGCCGGGTCGTCCACAATGCTGTTGGCTTTGCGGATACAGTGTGTGGTGTAAATGTTCATGATAGCGGGGAGAGAGACTCTGATGATCTGTCCTCACTATCCTTTGTAGGGTCTTGCAATCTGAGAAGTTGCAGTTTCCAAACTAGGCAGTGATGCAGCTGTTCAGGATGCTCTCAATGGTCCCTCTGTAGAACGTGGTCGGGATGGGTGGAGGGAGATGGGCTTTCCTCAGCCTTCTCAGGAAGTAGGGATGCTGCTGGGCTTTCTTGGTGATGGAGCTGGTGTTGAGCAACCAAGTGAAGTTATCCGCCAGATAAACACCAAGGAATTGGGTGCCCTTGACTATCTCCATCGATGGAGGATCCATCGATGATCAGTGGAGAATGGTCGCTCTGAATTCTCCTGAAGTCAACAACCATCTCTTTAGTTTTGTCAATGTTCAGAGACAGGTTGTTGGCTCTAAACCAGGCTGTTAACTGGTGCACCTCCTCTCTGTATGCTGACTCATCGTTCTTGCTGATGAGACCCACCATGGTCGTGTCATCAGCGAACTTGATGATGTGATTCGAGCTGTGCATTGCTTCAAAGAGTGATAAGTCAGCAGAGTGAACAGCAGTGGACTGAGCACATAGCCCTGAGGGGCCCCAGTGCTCAGTGTGGTGGTGCTGGAGATGCTGTTTCTGATCCTGACTGACAGGTCTCTCAGTCAGGAAGTTCAGGATCCATTTACAGAGAGAGGTGTTCAGGACCAGTAAGCTCAGCTTTTCAATCAGGTGTTGAGGAATGATTGTGTTGAATGCTAAGCTGAACAGCATTCGTAAGTATGAGTCCTTATTGTCCAGGTGGGTGAGGGCCAGATGAAGTGTTGTGGAAATGGCATCGTCCATGGAATGGTTTGGCAAACCTCTCAAAGCACTTCTTCATGATAGGTGTAAGTGCAACGGGCTGATAGTCATTGAGGCAGGAGACTGTAGACGGGGATGATGGTCGTTGTCTTGAAGCATGTTGAAACAACGGCGCTGCTCAGGAAGATGTTTATCATGTCAGTAAAGTCATCCGCTAGCTGTTCTGCACATTCCCTAAGCACGCTGCAAGGAATGTTGTCTGGTCCAGCAGACTTCAGTGGGTTAACACTGCATAGAGTTTTCCTCACTTCAGCTGTGGATAGACAGACACCTGGTCACTGGGAGGAGGGGTGGTCTTCCTATCTGCCATGTTGTTCTGCACCTCGAAAAAGTTGTTCTGCGCATCTGGGAGGGACTGGTCATGGTCACAGGCAGGTGAAGTTGTCCTGTAGTTTGTGATCGCTTCGATACCCTGCCACATGCCATCTTTTGGCGTTCGCTTCTTTGATGGCACAGGACAGTTTGGCCCTTGCTGTCTTTAGGGCTGTCTTGTCCCCTGCTCTGATGGTGGAGTCTCTGGATTTTAGCCCCTGATTGGAGCGTGCGGTGATGGTCTTGGAGATGGTCACGTCATCAATGTACTTTCCGATGTAGCTGGTCACTGTTGACGTGTACTCCTCCAAGTTGATGAAATCGCCGTTGGTTGAAGCCTATACTATACTATACTATACTATACTATACTATACTATACTATACTATACAATACTATACTATACATTGTACTATACTATACATTGTACTGTACTGTACTGTAATATACTGTAATATACTATACTATACATTGTACAATACTATACAATACATTGTACTGTACTGTAATATACTATACTATACTATACTATACATTGTACTATACTATACTATACATTGTACTATACTATACTATACTATACATTGTACTATACTATACTATACATTGTACTGTACTGTAATATACTGTAATATACTATACTATACATTGTACTATACTATACAATACATTGTACTGTACTGTAATATACTATACTATACTATACATTGTACTATTCTATACTATACTATGCTATACATTGTACTATACTATACATTGTACTATACTATACTATACTATACATTGTACTATACTATACTATACTATACTATACATTGTACTATACTATACTATACTATACATTGTACTATACTATACTATACATTGTACTATACTATACTATACATTGTACTGTACTGTACTGTACTGTAATATACTATACTATACTATACTATACTATACTATACTATACTATACTATACAGTAATCTCCCGCTTTACCGCGATTTAAAACTTGGGCCCCTGGTTTATCGTGGAATTGCATATGCCACTTAACTAATTTGTTTGGCTGATTTTCCCAGTCTCTCGCAGATAGCACGATAGACCAAAAAACATATAGGAAATTGTTTTTATGGAGTTTTATGTTGAAATAATGAAATTTAATAATAAAAACATAATTATTAAATATAAAATTAAGTAAAATGTTAATACGGTACAATATTGTATACATAAAATATCATTTTTGGGGGTGGCGTTTTTCGCGGGCGAGTTAGAAACGCAACCACTGTGATAAACGGAATTACTGTACTTTACTATATATTGTATTGTACTATACTATACAATATTGTATTGTGCTGTACTGTACTATACAATACAATACTATACTATACAATATTGTATTGTGATGTACTGTACTATACTATAAATTGTACTATACTATACTATACTATACTATACTATGCTATACTATACTATACTCTACTATACTATACTATACTATACTATACTATACTATACTATACTATACTATACTATACTATACTATATTTTTCAACACTTTATATTATACCAGTAGTTTCAAATCAATGCATACATTGAAGTTAATATTAATAAACCAGTAGAAACGCATCTGATTGTTATAAACCATTATTCACTTAAACATGTGGCCAAATGACATTTTTGAGGTTATGCAGGTTTATTTCTGTCAAAGAAAATAGCGAAAATAGCTCCTGCATCTACAAAGAAGTAACATTTATCATATTACACACACATCCTACCCTCCCCCCACACACGTTACACATATATAGGGTATTACAGTTACTTCAGTGCACATCTTTGTTTAGTCATTGCACATGCTATAGAAGGTGACAGTTAACACTTCACACGCACAAACACGCAACAAAGGACAATAGCTCATGTTCTACTTTCCTCACTAAACTCCCATGTGTCTATATTGCACATATAGTATTAGTTATTGCACAAACTCTTTGTTATGCACCATTTTCCAGTTATTGCACATGCAGTTATTGCACTTAATGGAGTTGTGACACACAGTTGTTGCATATGTGGGTATTGTACTTACTGCACAATTTCTTATTTCTTAAACATGTTGTTGTATTGCACAATTTTGATATTGCGAAGTGCTTGATATTGCCATACTGCAGTTCCAGCACCACGTCATTAATATGTCTGAGTAAGATGTCATTTTGTAGTGCACTATTCATGAGGTTGACTGCGTTTAAAAAGAAATATTTCCCGAGCCTTGGCGTGAGATCACCTATTGAGCTGCACCTCCTACTTGATAGGAGGAGATAGCCAGCGTGTGTGGGGTCCTTGATAATGCTGTATGCTCTTTTTTAAACAGAGTGAAGTATGGATGCTATTACTGTCTGTTAATTGGGTTCTAATGATGTCCTGTGCAATTTTGATGATCACTTGCAGTTTCTTAGCTCAGCCTTTTTTCAGCTAGCATGCCATGCTTTACAGTGATGTTGTGTCGAGGTGTACAGTGTAGTAACCAGTTTGCAATGGATTACGATATAAAAATGTCTAAAAAGAATATAGGTTGCCTAAATTTCCCAGAAATTCTTAGAAAGAAATTCTTCATGGCTTTCTGTTGTGTGTGTCTGTATAGCGATCATTGTCCTTTCAAATGTATTAAACACAAACACAAGTATAAAAACAAGTGTAAAAAATGTAAGAAAGAGCTATGAACACCATGCGCACTGTAGCCTCGGATTTCTATTCTCGGTTGTATCGATTGGATCCTGATGTGGTCTTGTGCTGTTGTAGCCCATCTGATTCTGCTCACCATAGTTGGAAAGAGTGGTCTTTTGTAGTTACTGCCTTCCTGTATAGACATTCTCCAATGACCTCACCCATCAACAAGGAGGCACTTGCTGCTCACTGGATGTTTTTATTTTTCTTAATATTTTATATAAACCTTAGAGACTGTTGTGTGTGAAAATTTTAGGTGATCAGTCGTTCCATAATGTTTTAACCAGCCAGTTTGGCACCAACACTCATGTCCTGTTCAAAGTCACTGATATTGTATGTTTTTACTGTCATGTTTTTACACTCTTACATTCTCTTCTGCCTGACTGCATCTCCTGCCAGTCACCATGTAGAGAGACTTTGTGCTTCATGGTAAGGTGCATTCATGGTTAATGTGTCTGGATATGACTATTATAGGAATGTCAGGGTAAAATCAGCCCAAAAACACTATATATCAGTGCCACCAGAAAGACAATATAAATTTGGTTGGACATTGTTGAGACTTTATCAGACGTTTTCAAATCCTGAGATGTATTTTTCATCCCACGTATTTCAAAAATCCCATGTATTTTTTCATTATTGTTTTGATCACAGTTTTACGTTTCTCTCATAAAACCTTTATGAAGTATTTTATTTAATTATTTAATTATTTATTTTATTTTTGTGTGTGTATCTTATGTATGTGGGCACATCTTGGGCTTTTTTTGTTACAAATCTAAAATGTTCAATAAATAAAGAATAAAAAAGAACACTATATATTACAGCATTTTTGTCTCATTTCACAATAACAAAAAAAAAAAAAAAAAAAAAAAATGTAGGATTATATTTTTAGATGTTTGAGATAATACAGAGAGCATCTAAAGATCTGAGCAATGTAATAAGGCTTTTTAATGATGTGAAGATTTTATCTTCACATCCGTCAGCACAACAGTAGAGTGGCATTCATTGTAACACAGATGCACACACACACACACACACACACACACACACACACACACAAACACACACATATATACACACAGATTATTGTTGAGTGGACCACAATTTTTTGCCCTCCTAGTGGTTTTTGTTTGATCTATAATTTTGCCCTTTTTTGATGTCTTTGTTTGGTAAAGCCCTGCATCTCCTGCATAATTTATAAAACATCCCCCCAGCAGAAATGTGATGTAATTATTGCCTTGATCGTAAGGGCAACTAAAAAGCAGCACAACTACAGTGCAAGGAGACTTTTAGAGTGATGCTGATGCAAGACTTCATGAAGGAAGTTAACACTGACAATTCACTCGCTTGACTAAAATATATTTCCAATCTCTAAGGAAAAGCACTCAGTCCCAGAGGACAGGGGGAAAAAATAAATCAATAAAAAAAATAACAAATAATAATAATACTCTGGAATATGGGGTTCCAGGGAATTTTGGACACAAAAACAAACAATAAAGAAAAATCAACAAGCATATTTTTTCATATAAGTTCTCTGGAGGATGTTATATTCCTGTTTTTTTTTTTTTTTCTCAAGACATTATAGGCATAATAAGTAGAAACTATGATTCTGAGTACATTCTATGATACTGAGTAAACACATCCTACAAAGCAATTCTTGTTTTTCTATTATGTTCTTGATAACGTAAAACCAGATCCAGTGAGGATACCTAATTTGTGTGTGTGTGAGTGTGTGTGTGTGTGTGTGTGTGTGTGTGTGTGTGTGTGTGTATATACACGTGCATTTGTTTTTATAAAATAAGCACAGGCATGTTTATTGCAGGCATTGCCACAATGATTCCAAAACATTGTACTGGGAGCTGGATTTCCCTTTCATTTCCAAACAATATTCTCGGATGAGTGCATCACTCACTAAATTTAGGAACCTGATTGTTTTAACTGCATGTGCTGGTTAAGGACACATGTGTCCCAAATTCTACATAAAAACTGCATGTTGTCAGGGTCTTTTTTAACATTTAGCAGTTGTAGGTTCAAATAGTAAATTATATTGTGTGCGAGTAAGTGTGTGTGTGTGTGTGTGTGTGTGTGTTTAAGTGGGGAAATAGACTGACCGCATTTTTCTTATCAACAATGTTGCAAAATATAGCCTTCTTACTCAATCTGCTGTGTTTCATTACCAGTGTGTCACAATTAATCAAATGTTAGTCTCAGCCATTGTTTACAATGCAATTAAAACTTAGAAACTCTATAACTAGCATCACACACAATCTAGTAAGCTTACTATCAGTGTTATGTAATTGTTACATGAACTAGCAATTATTCATTTGTCTTTGCTTTGCTGCGACTTGCTGTTTGTGCTGTTATTTGTCTAAGAGATATTTTACTTCAGTTATTTTATATTATAAATGTTTCTATATAAATAAGCTATAGTTCAACCCATAATCATATGCCCTCAAAATGTAAAGTGTAATACAACCACAATTCCAAAAAAAGTTGGGCGATGTGTAAACTTATTTTATTAACATTTCAAACTGTTTTAAACTGAGAAATTGTACCATTTCAGGGGAAAAAAAATAGGGTAATTTTGATTTTGGTGGCTGCAACACATCTTAAAAAAGTTGTGACATGGGCAACAAAAGGCTGGACAAGTAAGATTTACTGAAAAGAAACAGTTGGAGAAATATTTTGACAAAAACTATCTTAATTGGCAAAAGGTCAGTAAAATTATTGGGTATAAAACAAGTGCCTTAGTGAGAAGCAAAGAAACTTTCTGAGAAGCAAAGAGATACGCCAATCTGTGAAAAAAACTCCTACAAATCGTGGGACAATTTCAGAATAATGTTCCTCAATATACAGATTACTGTAATATTCAATTCATTTTTATTTGTATAGCGCTTTTAACAATAGACATTGTCTCAAAGCAGTTTAACACAGATAATGCGATAAGAACAAAGAGAGTTTTCTTTACAAAATTAATAAAATATTACGTCTTTAGTGAGGAAAAATAAGCACTTTCAAAGTTGCAATTATCAAGTACTAATTAATTATTAAGTATTAAGTAAATTAGGTATTAATTTTGTACACAGGTCATTTAGCTACATACTTCTTTTTTTATTGACATTTACATTCACAGCATTTGGCCGACGCCCCCAGCTAAACTTACAGTTATCTCAGTTATATAGCAGAGAAACTGACGCTTAAAGGCCTTGCTCAAGGGTCCAGCAGCGGCTGCTTGGTGGTACTAAGATTTAAACCCATAACCCAACATTTTCACTGAGCTACCATTTCCATATTTACACAACTATAAGAAGCTAAACTGAGCTAATACTAATTATTATGCTACTGCATTTTAAATGTATTTCAAATAAAGAAACCACAATTACATTTTCAAATAAAATCATATGCAGTAATTTTTAAGAAATATTGCATAAATTAAAATAGTATTAATGCCATATATATTAATATTTGGTACAGTATAACAGCACTATAAAATGTAGCCAGATTAATATAGAGAGAATATAGTGCATGTAGAAAATCGAAGATCAAACAAGCAAATGAGGGCGAACACAAATTGAATATGATGAGGAGTCAGTGGAATATTATGGGGAAACAGGAAATAATTATGTAGTATAAGGCTGTTAACCATTCTGCTGACAATACATTTGGATTCTAAAAGTGCTTTTAGCTTTTGTGCTCAAACCAGCTCAAATAATCTCATGGGAGCCAATAAACTGGAGAATATTCTTTTTTTGCGATGGTTCAGAAAGGCTTAGCATTTTTCTCTTTATTTATAATGTCTTGGGAACAGGGAAAAGGTTGCCACCCAGGCAACTCCCCATTTAACCAACTTCACATCTGCTTACCCTTTTTTTTTTTACAAATTGGGATTTCTTTCATCATTTTATACATTAATATCCCAACCCCTTTAACACACACACACGCACACGCACACATACAGAGTGTTCTACAGAGTTCCCAGACTCCCAGGTGTGCACATTAAAAAAGCAGTGGAAGTGCCTTTGCATACAGTACTTACAATCATTATTTCTTACAGGCATAAACTGTTCTGACACTCTGATGATGAATTACAGCCTGACACTCCACCAGTATATGATGAGTACAGCAAATGGCACCGTGTGTGTGTGTGTGTGTTTTTTTTTTACAGTCTTAGCCACACCTTTTACACACAGGTGTTAGCACAGTGATTAAAATGAACGATACATGTGTAGACGCTCAAGGCTCACAATGACACAAACATGACCTGAGCATGCACATAGTTACATAAGGTTTAATTAAAAAATACTGCTTGGTTAAATGCTAATGCATGCTGTATATATTGTTGATTATAAATATTTCTTTCTACTACAAATTAAGTATCTGTAGGTGTGTTTGGATTAAACCAAAAGGGTATAGACCTTATATGGGTATATAAAGACATTTGGTTGGTGTTGCTGCTTCTGTTGTTGTTGTTAAATTATATATGTCCCCTACCACTATACCCCCTGAAACACTGGGGTAAGAAAAGATTTAAAATAGCAGTTTATTTTGGTTAGACAGGTTTTATTATAAGGTAATTAATTTATATGGAACCCTGACCAGGCAGTTACTAAGAATGAATGAATACATGAATGAATAAATGTATGAATGAATGAATGAATGAAATAATAACAATAATTATATATAATCGATTGCTTATTTGACTTTGGAAAATATTAGCAACCTAACACACACATTAACAGATCAGATCACCCCACGTTTACATATATATATATATATATATATATATATATATATATATATATATATATATATATATATATATATATATATACACACATATGAACACACCTCCTATTTATTGTACTAATTAATACTGTTTAGTGTCCTCTTAATATGTCAATGTTAATATGATACACAGTACATTATGTTACACAAATAAAGGTGCAGTAAACGAAGTTTTATTTGAACACAGGGCAGAAGGTACAGACAGCACACTCTCCATTACAGAAAAAAAATAACAGGCCTTTAAAAGGTCATTAAAATCTACTGCTTAGTTTACTTTGGAACTGGTAGCAACTTAGACCCTTATAACACACACACACCCACACACACACACACACACACACACACACACACACACACACACACACACACTAACAGATCACTGGCTTTTATACATCCAGACATCTTTAATATATGACCATTCCATATGTACATTCCAAACGTGGGAACCAATAATTATCCAGTCCAATATCAGTAAATGTAAGCACTTACACTGACTATAGGAAAGTAAAATAGTATTGTTAAAACATTTGCTAGAATATGAAACCTGATACTAAGTTTCATTTCCCTGTCCTCATCTGCCTTTTTATCTTCCATGTTCTCTGTCCTCGTTCTTTCTCAGAAGTGTGGGGCCAATGTGAGACAGGATCACACAGCTAATCCTAATAATATCAAAGATTTTCACAAAGAATCAATATCATAAAGAAATCCAAAAAGATAAATAAGCATTAGGCCATATGTGAAAAGTTTAAGGTGGTATCCGGAACACAACTTTCACTTTACGAAGGGCAAATAGGTCACTGAGAAATGCCTGTACACCAGCTAACATCTGTTGTCTCATTTAAATTGTACGATTATAGAAATTAGACTGTTAATTCTCTTAATTATTCATTTTCGCTAGGAGATAAAAAGCGAACACTGTGCTATCTAATTAAAGTCACAGCTCATTATTCTGCTTCTCATGTTAAAACATGTTAAGCAGTAACTGCTGTGAATTATTCACACTGAAAGGTGTGTAATTACAAGGATGACAGACATAAGTCTGGATCCACCAACGGGTCCTTGTGATTAAAGGGTTAAATCATTAGTGCCCTATTTTATATTTGATAGCATTCTTTGTAAGCATTTGGACCTGTGAGTAGTAAAATGCATGCGAAGCAGGTGTTACTGCTTGTTATTGCTTGTCTTGGAAAGGAATTTAGATGATTTCCTTCTGTGCATATTTGTAAGGGCTACATTTGGGCATTCTGAGCTGTACATGGGCCATAATATCTTTTGTCAGTTTCAATGGGACACATGATTGTGAGAGAAATACAGATATTTGTTTGAGAATTGCTCACCATGACCCACTGCAGCCTGCACATCATTGTTTTTTCATTTTACAATACACTAGGGCCAGATCATATAATTCTTCAGTTTGTCTACTCCAAAACCTCTTGTAAATTAACAAACCTTTTTAATGAAACAGAATCCCATTTTTGAAGCTCAGAGGTCTGATTTCCGACTATGCCTCATGTATTAAAATAAAACAACACAATTCACAGGACAGGATCAAGCACCTGGCCACACATGCTGACTAATGTGGGTGTGGTGGGTGTTTGCTGGCTACAGCAGGTCTATGCTTGTTTTTTGGTGGCTGTGTGACATCACCTTTTCCTGGGCAAATGGTGTCAGCATTAGTGACTTTGTTCTCACAGGCATTTCCCTGAGGAGCCTTTGTTAGGGAGCAGCTGACAAAGAGCTAGTTTTCATCTTTAAATTCAAACGAAAAACAGGAAATAAGAAAACTAATATACCAGTTAATCAACGCCTCCATAATTAACTAAATTATCTTCACAGTTTGCAATTATACTGCACAAAATACACTGAATGACCAGATTATCAAATCCTAAAATCCGTCCATACTAGTACATCGCAGAATATGTTTTGTTCATTTATTCATTTTCAGTAATCACTTTACTGGCAGGTTCACAGAAGATCTGGAGCTATTCCTGGTAACACTGGGCACAAATCTCATATGGGATGCCAGTCCATAGCAGGGCATCATTTACAATTTAAGTATATTCACAATTTAGCATGTAAGGCCACAACAAACCAACAAACCAAAGAAACAGGAGAAAGCCCACATACACACACAGATAACATGTGAAACTCTGCACATATAGTAACCTGAGCTTAGGATCAACTCAGGATCCTCTTTTAAGTAAAAGTGCTCCTACTCTGTACTAGACGAATAAATGGGGGGGAGGAGCTTAAAACAGGAAATCCACACAATAAAAAAAAATCAATATGTTTTTGAAAGCTTATATCCTATGGCAAAAAGCACACTGATTTAAGGATTAAGAAGGAAAAATACCACTAATAGCACACTGACCGGCACTTCCCCTCACCTCTGCACTTGACCTCAATATTGCCCATATAGACCCCATTAACTCTACTAGCTCCCCCTCTTCATTAGAAGTCTGATCAGTTTAGAGAATAAGTAGCTTGGAAGGTGGGGAAGTAAATCAGTGATCAGAACAGTTCCATTTGGCATGAAGCTTCATGTCTTTAGCCTCTAATCGGCGCTTGTCTTTAAGGCTTTTTACTTTATATTCTTTAATGATTACACTGCTGTATCTGTCACAGATTGTGCATTACTGCTAGGAATGCTTGCAAAAAGGTCAATTTAAAAGCATTTATTGAAACAGCCCATGACTTGTGTGTGCAATATAATGTAATGATTATCATTATCATCAAAAACTTGTTATTGTAGTTAAATGTAACTAGCCGTAGCACTGATTTCTATAACAGCCATAAAAAAACACATTAGGAAAGAAATAGGAAAATTGAACAAAAAAATTGCAAAGTGAATTTAAACTGATATTCTGTATTTGTATTTCACAATGGGCAATATTTATGAATATTGGTGTAGTTGATCGTTCCAAGCCAATATTTATAAACAACAGTACAAACCGAATGCTTGGGAATTATCTACAGTTTGCAGTTGTATTGTTATTTAGGGTGTATAAAAAAGTATTTATGATTACACTGTCATTTCTCTATCAAAGTTCAGAATTATTTTAGACAGAGGACAAATACACAACAAACCCCCTGCCCACTGCATCATCTCCCCACAGTATCAAATATGTGTAATCAGATCTTTCTGTCCATCTGGTCCTAATATTTTTCAATTATGAACAAACACACACAGAGTTGGGGGTATGCTACAGCTGGGTGCCCCCTGCATCCCTTCTACTGCAACCTTCTTTTATGTTTTCATGGTGATGGCTAGGAAGCCATCTTGTGTAGGTGGAAAGGTCTCCATTACAGCTGTTTGGGGACATGCAGGAGAGTTATGTGTTTGTAGTGTAATTGCTATCAAACTGCCCCTTGATGCTATAGTAATAATGACTCAGGCCACCCTGGGCTATGTTGGCCTTTTCCCCCCAAGCATAAAGCTTCTTCTCTAGGTCACCTTTGCTCTAAATTTGCACCACTCCACTTGGTATCGTCCATCAAGACTCCTCTTCCAGCTCATACATTAATCATTCCCCAGGGCACTGTTAACAGCAATAGTGTTTAGTGGTGATTACATAAAAGTGTTAGATCACCTGTAAATGCCACCAGCATGAAAATATTGGCACTTACAGTTGCTGGTCAGAGCAGGATGTGTCACATGCGGTGTACTACAATGCATAAACTAAACAAGAATGTATACTCATCCATTGCACAGAGATCAACATTTCAAAAAGAAAAAAAATATTGCTCACTCTTTTCAAAAACCTGTTAGGATTTTCCTGACATGTTCATGAGGTAGACCCACATTACTGTAAAAACCTTATGATCAATGACCTCATCACTAATACTGAGCACAGGGGGGAATCAGAAGATGATGGTCAGTAGAAGACCATTGCTGTACCTGAACAAACTGATTTAATGTAGAAGATAAAGATGAATATAATAGACAAATAGCAGGGTATGTACTGTATATACTCATATATAACATTTTGTGATTTCATTAGGATTCAGGAAAACTGTTATTTATATATATATATATATATATATATATATATATATATATATATATATATATATATATATATATATAAATTATAATACATGTAATAAAAACTTACTATTAAAGGCTACAACATGTTAATTTCAACACCTGAATACTGCTGAAGTGTTTCGCAAGTTTTTTCTCATTTTCCTCCTTTATGTAGACATAAAAGACATACTGGTCACTGAACTGCTTAAGAGACTTGAATCGTCTTGTTAATAGCTGCCAGACCTTTAACTTCCTATTGACTTCTGATTCCTATTAATTTTACACTTGGCCTAGGCTTTGTGTATGGTGTAGATTTGGCCCATTATTGTTAAACAAGACTGAACAAAGGACAGTTTATCATCACATAGGACTTATCTTTCCCCTTTTATAATTCTTAGAGAAACCCTATATTAAATAGACATGCCACAATGACAGGTTTTGCAAGAAGTGTGTAGCTGGGGGTCATGGATACAGTTTCCGTGGAAACAAACCAACCGTTATTTACTCTTTTAATGTCTGAAGATTAATTTTCCAAGTTATTTTATACCTTTCTTGCCAAGAAGTATTATTTTAACACAGGGATACAATTGCAATCAGTTCTGACATAGCACCCATGTCTGAGAAGAATCACTTCACTGAAGAAATTATAAAAGGACCTGACTGATCGTCTCAGCATGTGTTAACATTTCAGACTTGTTTGTGTTGATTATCCTAGTAACACTAGTACAAGATTATTAAGGATCATTATGTTGTCCTCCCTCATGAGTCTGGCAGAGAAAAAAAGCTCCAGACCTCACTATCACTGAACTCCTGGTGCACCCTCAGCACCATCCAATTACACTAATCACTGTTAATTAGCTTGATTATTGCAGGCCTCAGCAGCATATATCCAAAGGTGCTGACGATTTACAGCAAACCAAAACAGGCAAAGTAGCCCACTCACTTTTGTCAATCAATTCTTCCTGGTAGAGTTGATGAGGAGAGAAGGTTTTTTTCCCTCATGTTGAAGCAATGACCCATTAACACAGTCTGTGTTTTGCAGACCTTTTCAAATGCTATTTATAATAAAAATTTATCTATACTCACACAATGATTATCTATGCAGTAATTGCATGACTACTTTTTGTAAGTTCGATATGATTAAATTTTTTAAAGCCTTTTTCTTTTCCTACTAAAATTTAAAAAGATAAATTGGGAGCAGCTGCTGGCTGTGCTGTTTGATTGAAGCTTGTCTGGAGTGGTCTTCAGAAACTGTGCTCATCTTTAATTGAAAATTGAGACAGTGTAAAAATGAAATTATTGATTTGTGCATTGGCCAGGCTCAGGGTCTACTTAAATGTGTGGGCTGCAGGAGGCCAATGGAAGAAGCAAATGATGAGGGCGGGCCTTTGATAAATAGCTGCAGCTCTGAAAGAAATAGGATTGGGAGTAATTTGGAAGAGACGTGGATAATGTCAGAGACTGGAAATAGTATTAAATCTATACTCTCACTTGTATCGGGAAGGACCATGATATTCTTACAAGAACAATATATGTGAAATGTATTAGGATTTATAGCGTTTGTTGCTTTTATCACTTTTCTTTGGCAATCATAAAAAACACATGTCTGCAAAAGGCTTTCATAACACATTATTACGTGTTGCATAATTGTTTTTAAAGAATTTACAGAGAACCACTGTAACGCGCATAGGTGGCTGAAAGCATGTGGATATTATACTATTACAATAAACTACTATACTTACAGTGTAAATAATTTACATGTATATATTTATTATACTCATGTATGTTAATAAATTTCCCAATCCAGAGTTGGTTCCCCATTTTCGTTTAAAATAATCTTCACTTTTTTGCGAAGACTTTCCACTAGATGTTGGATCATGGCTGATAGGGATTTGTGATTCATTGAGCTACACATTCATTAGTGAGGTCAGCGTGGCAGTGCATTATAACTGATGTCAGACGAAGAGGTCTGGCATGCAGTCAGAGTTCCAGATCATCCCATAGGTGCTTTAGTGGGGTGTGCATGTCACTGGAGTTCTTCCACCCCAAACTTGGCAAACCATGTGTTCAAGCAGCTTGATTTGTGCACAGGCTGTTATGCTGGGTAAGGTTTGGAAAAGGTCCCTTACTCTCATGAATGAACTACTTTGTATTTTCAAACAACAACAACAACAACAAAAACCAAACAAATTAGAGAAAAACAACAAGAAAAAGAAGATATATCACTATAAGCAGACATCTTGAGAGTTATTAGTTAATCTTTCACTAGCAGCACATTCATGAAACTTATTATATATTCAATTCCTTTGCATTAACTTAACTGATATGTAGCCTTCTTAAATAAGTTATGTTTAAGAAGGTATAAATTAATGTTTTCTAAGATAAACTTAGAATCTATTAATACTTTCAAACATAAAAATCTCACTAATATAAATAATAGTATTTTAATTTATAATTGGTGAATCACATAAAATGGACTAAAGATGTTGGCACATCTGGCTGACAGCTCCAAGGTTGCTAATTAAAACCTTAGCTCAGGTCAGTGTCTGTATTAAGTTTAGCGTTTTCCACCTTGTTTTCCCTTTCTGTCTTATCTTCCAAAAGGTTAGGTGGATTGGCTACTCTAATTGCCCACAGATGTAAATGAGTATTTCAATGTTCATGCAGGAGCCAGTATATTTATGTTTACAGCATTTAGCAGACACCCTTATCTAAAGCGACTTAAATATCTCATTTTTGATACAAGTAAGCTGTTAAGGAATAAGGGCTTTGCTCATGGACCCAGCGCTAGAAGCTTGTTGGTGCTAGGATTTGAAAGCACAACCTTAAGAAGTTTAACATCTTAACCACTGAGCTACCACTTCCATATATAATTCAGAGTATGTCCCTGCCTCGTGCACAAAGATCGACTCGGAATCCACCACAGATAAAGCAGTTAATGAAGATCAATCAATGAATAAAAAGCCTGTGTTAAAAGAACATGGACTATTCAATTGTTTTGCTGTGGCTCTTGCTACATTTGCAGTCTTGCAGAGCAATAAATGGTGTAATTAATTAGCCACATGATTGTTAAAATTCATGCATGATTTTATTCCACCTTTATTAGAACAATTTACCATTATTGCCAACATGTACAGGTAGGGATCTACCACTGAATTATTATACATTAAAATGAATAGAACAATTAAAACATGATCTCCTACATTTACGCTAAAAAGCTTAGAAGGCCACAAAATATAGGCCTGTAAAGCTGTCAACCTTTGATATCCTTCACCTAATTACTAAACAACAGATCGTTCCACTGAATATACAGTACTGTGCAAAGGTTTTAGGCAAGTGTAAAGAAATGCTGTAAAGTAGCTTTGTCGGAGGCTCAAAACTGGGTAAGAACCAGCCAAACTCTGTGACTAAGGTGAGGTTGTGAAAGACAGTTTCATGTCATAGGTCACACACAATGGCAAGACTGAGTGCAGCAACAAGACACAACGTTGTTATACTGCATCAGCAAAGTCTCTCTCAGGCAAAGATTTTAAAGCATACTGGGAATTCAAGACCTGCTGTAAATGCTGTTTCGAAGAAGCACAAAGAAATTGACAATTTTAAGGATGCAGTGGTCGGCCCATGAAACTTAATGTTGCAGATGAACCACACATCATGTTTACTTCCCTTTAACATTAGAAGATTCTTAGCAGTGCCATCAGCTAAGAACTGGTGAAAGCCAGTCAGACCCCATTACACTTATCTAATGTCTGGAGAAGTCTGGTCATAAGTAATCTTCATTAAATGATTGTGGCCAAAAAGGCATACATCTGATGTAAAAGCAAGCCTAAACAACTCAAATATGCATAAAAACACAAGATCTTGTGTCCAGAAAAATGGCAGCAGGTGCTCTGGGGTGAAAAGTCCCATTTTTAAATATTTGGATGTAGCAGGACTGGAGAACTTTCAAATAATGAATGTCTGCAGGCAACAGTGAAGCATGGTGGTGGTTCCTTGCAGGTTTGTGGCTGTCTTTCTGCAAATTTGATCAGGACTAATAATGTCCTCAATGCTGAGAAATAGAGGAAGATCAACCATGTAAGGGAGGTGATAATTAATTATCAGGGAGGTGTCTGATTGGCCCTAATTTTTTTCTGCAGCTGGACAAAACCCCAAACATACAGCCAATAATATTAAGCTATACCTCCAATGTAGAGAAGATCAAAAAGACCTGGAAGAGATGGTTTGGCCACACAGAACCCTGATCTCTACATGACGAATCTGTCTGGGATTACATGAAGAGATAGAAGGATTTGAAGCAGCCTACATCCACAGATGATTTATGGTTAGTTCTCCAAGATGTTTGGAATGACCTACCTGCCGAGTACCTAGAAGAATGTGTATGTTTGTAGAATTACATGTATTTTAAAATAGAAACAACCATAAGGTAAAGCCTCAGTGGCTGTTGTTATTGCATGGAACATTTTCTATTTTATTTAGCTGACACCAGAGTAGTGTTTTATGACCAGTTGTCGTGTTCATGGCCACTATATGATATGAAAGTGTGCTTTAAGACATGGCTTTTTATCTTCACAGAACATTTATTTTGTGTCTCTGCATATTTCTGGCCATTTTAATACACATGCAGATAACTGTTTTGGGGAATTTACCTCAATATGGATATTTTCTGACCAAGACTTTTTTCATTTAAAACAATTATTGATCTTTTTAATGATTCTGCTCTTTCCTAATTTGGGTGGGTTATTTAATACATTTATTAGGAGCAATGTTCTAACACTAAGTAGAGCCTCCCTTTGCTTTCAAAACAGCTTTGGTTCTTCATGGCATGCATTTCACAAAACATTGAAAACAGACCTTTGAGTTTTGTGGTCCATGATTTCATCATGCAAATCCTGCAGGATTTTCAAGTGCACTTTCATGCTGTAATTCTTTTGTTCTACCACATCCCTAAGGTGTTCTATTGAATTCATCTGAGATGACTGGGAAAGCCACTGAAAAAACAAATTGCAAATTTGAAGTCACTGAAAGCAGTTTGCTTTACCATTAGAAGTGGGCATGAAGGGATGCATATATTCAGCACCTACACGGAACAAAATTATAAATCCAACACATTTTTTTTTTTGCCCCCATATTGTATGAGCTGAACTCAAAGATCTTAGACTTTTCCTATGTACACAAAAGGCCTATTTCTCTGAAATATTGTTCACAAATCTGTCTGTCTGTGTTAATGAGCACTTTGCCGAGATAATCCATCCACCTCACAGGTGTGGCATATTAAGATGCTGATAAGACAGCATGATTATTGCACAGGTGTGCTTTAGGCTGACCACAATTAAAGGCCACTCTAAAATATGCAGAAAACCAGTCAGTATCTGGTCTGGCCAACATTTTGAACAGTGAAAACGAGGATTCATCTATGAAGAGAACACCTCTCCAAAGTGCCAGACGCCATTGAATGTGAGCATTTGCCCACTCAAGTCGGTTACGACGAACAAACTGCAGTCAGGTCGAGACCCTGATGCGGGGGATGAGCATGCAGATAAGCTTCCCTGAGACGGTTTCTGACAGTTTGAGCAGAAATTCTTTGGTTATGAAAGCCGAATGTTGCAGCAGCTGTCCGGGTAGCTGGTCTCAGACAATCTTGGAGGTGAAGATGCTGGATGTGGTGGTCCTGGGCTGGTGTGGTTACACGTGGTCTGCGGTTGTGAGGCCGGTTGGATGTACTGCCAAATTCTCTGAAACGCCTTTGGAGATGGCTTATGGAAGAGAAATTACCATTCAATTCACTGGCAATAGCTCTGAGGGACATTCCTGCAGTCAGCATGCCAATTGCACGCTCTCTCAAAAATTGCGACATCTGTGGCATTGTGCTTTGTAAAGTGGTCTTTTATTGTGGCCAGCCTAAATCACACGTGTGCAATAATCATGCTGTCTAATCAGCATCTTGATATGCCACACCTGTGAGGTGGATGGATTAAAACAAGTGTTGCGTTTATAATATTGTTTAATATACATTGAAATAGGCTATTGCATTTAAATTATAAGTGATTGGAATTAATGTATTCAAAGTGTGCCAAGATACTTTTAAACAACCTCCATCAGCCTGAACTAATGACACGAGGCACATTGGGTCCATGGATTTAGGCTGTTCACATTACTTTGACCTCTGTTGTAGCTCATCCGCTTTGGGATTCAGCATGGTGTGGATTCTGGGTGCTTTTCTGCTTACCTCAGTTGTACAGCATGGTTATCTGAGTCCATTCTACCTTTCAGATCTCATATGTACATTGCGTTTACTATAAGATGAGAAACAGGATCCAAGTGCTGTTCAAGGACAAGGCTGAACAGGGACTTATTCTGCCTAGAACACTGTTATTATTTTGTCATAACCGTGGCAGACTTGTAAGAAGAGGGTTCATGTTAAAACTGACAGAATGAAAAGATATGTAAATTTATGCACTTGTGAAATGTGTGTGTGAGAGAGTGTGTGTGTGTGTGTGTGTGTGAGAGAGAGAGAGAGAGAGAGAGAGAGAGAGAGAGACCCATGTGGTATATTGTTTCAGAAAAAAAAAAAAAAATTATGGCATGTCATCTGTTCATTGACCCAAGAGCCTTTATATTGTATTGATGTCCTGATTATGTCTTTGTGTCTGTACTTTATTTTAAACTGCAGAATAGTATCCAGACACAGTGCAAAACACCTGGCACAGGTGTGGAGAGGGGGATTTCCACAAAAAGCAGTAAAAAAAAAACCCCAAGGAAGCTCCTATTTGTTCCTGTACGCTACTCTATGCTAGTGTGGATGGTGTAAACATTCATTACACATGCATGTTTGTGTGTGTGTGTTCATGTAATAATGTGTGTGTGTGTGTGTGTGTGTGTGTGTGTGTGTGTGTGTGTGTGTGTGTGTGTGTGTGTTAGATGGGTGAGTGAGTGAATGAGTGAGTGCGTGAGTAAATGAGTGAGTAAGTGAGTGAGTGAGTGAGTGAGTAAATGAGTATGTGAGTGAGTGAGTGAGTGTTTGAGTGAGTGGGTGAGTGAGTGAGTGAGTGAGTGAGTGAGTGAGAGAGTGAGTGTGTGCGTGAGTAGGTGAGTGAGTGAGTGAGTGAGTGTTTGAGTGAGTGGGTGAGTGAGTGAGTAAGTGAGTAAGTGAGTGAGAGAGTGAGTGAGTGAGTGAGTGAGTGAGTGAGTGAGAGAGTGAGTGTGCATGAGTGAGTGAGTGAGTGAATGAGTGAATGAGTGTGTGAGTGAGTGAGAGTGAGTGAGAGACTGAGTGAGTGTGTGAGTGAGTGAGTGAGTGGTGAGTGAGTGAGTGAGTGAGTGAATGTTTGAGTGAGTGGGTGTGTTTGTTTGAGTGAGTGGGTGAGTGAGTGAGAGAGTGAGTGAGAGACTGAGTGAGTGTGAGTGAGTGAGAGAGTGAGTGTGTGCGTGAGTAGGTGAGTGAGTGAGTGAGTGAGTGTTTGAGTGAGTGGGTGAGTGTTTGAGTGAATGGGTGAGTGAGTGAGTGAGTGAGTGAGTGAGTGAGTGAGTGTTTGAGTGAGTGGGTGAGTGTTTGAGTGAGTGGGTGAGTGTTTGAGTGAGTGGGTGAGTGAGTGAGTGAGTGAGTGAGTGAGTGTTTGAGTGAGTGGGTGAGTGTTTGAGTGAGTGGGTGAGTGATTGTTTGAGTGAGTGGGTGAGTGATTGTTTGAACGAGTGGGTGAGTGAGTGTGAGTGACCCTTTGTATGGTATTGAAGCATGTGTTAAATGTGACATTTACAATTACCTCTAAGCACCATTAAACCTAAACTGTAAAAGATTTACACACATTTTGTAGCTTTTTGTCTAATCACTATCAAGGTCAGTTTTAATTTTGGAAGGAGAAATATTTAGACTAACAGATCAACACTATTTCACCAAGCATTGCAGATAAGGTCTATGTAGTTTTGTATAAAAAGTTGTCATACATTTTCGGGGGAATTTGGGTGAGAATATAGTCTCATGGATTGAAGGACAAAATTTGTAGCAATAGAAGCTCAGTAAATGTTCTTATCAGGACACTTTGAACCCAGTAGGTTTAGCAGGAAGTGTTACAGCAGTCCTGGGGCTGCAATTACAAGGAAATAGTAGAGCCAGCAGGATAATCACATAACCACTATTTGTCCTCTAGCGTCCATCTGTTTCACACTCTTTGCCACCATCACTTTGAATAGTATGTTAAACGAGTTTGCTAAAATGATACAGCTGCATTTCAATAAAAAAAAAAAGATCGCTATACACATAAAAGATATCTCTGTACTATATTATATGCTATCACTTGAATATATGTTACATGTAATTATATAGACAGATAGATACATGAATGAGATATTGTTTCTCTTTAAAATGGTAAATATGCATCTGGCATTCGAATCTCATCCATGCCTCTCATGTGTACCATGTGTACCATTTTTTGTGTGTAAGAAAAATGGCTTTCATAAATTGAGATTTTGACAGTCTAATGTAGAATTAAAAGCATATTCCAATAAATGCTAAGATGAGCATCACTGCATTTTTTTATAACATATACCATGCTCCATTAATTATACCACAAAAGTCAGAATCAGTGTTTTATAAATACACTCCATCCACCTGTCATAGCTAAATCCATGGGTTCCGTTAGATAAGCCAGTAGTGATATTCTTATTCAGCAAGCTGATATCTCTCCATTCATCTCTTCCTTCCACCGCCTAACATAATATCAGCGAGGCCATCACAGGCAGCCCTATAAGAACTCATTCCCTCGCTTTAATGATATTATAATGGTGTCTAAGGAAAACAAATGATCCATCAGTGCATGTTAATTAAAAAGTGCCCCCTGGGAACTCACTGTAATTGCCAGTGATATTCAAAAGATTATTCCTTTGTCTCACATTTATCTCAAATTTGATAAAAGACATTTATGTTACTGTCCCACTTCCCAAACAATGACTGGGTATTGCCTTGCTTTGTCACTGAAAATATAATTCTCTCTCTCTCTCTCTCTCTCTCTCTCTCTCACACACTGCTTCTCAAGCTTGCTCTATCCTTCACAATTCCCTCCTACTCTCCCCTCCTCTACTGTGTAACAAGCGGATTGGATGCGTGCTGTCTGGGACACTACCATTGCTCCAGACAGGGTCCTCCACAAACAAAACAGAGTGCTCTCGGCCAGTAATACCCCCTGTGCACACATTCACATTCACATTCACACATACACATACACTCACCAGGTGCATTAGTATGCAGCAGGCATCTACGCTGTGGCTGTGCCAATCCACTGTAACACGCAAATACAGATGCACATTCTGGTCGCAGTGTAGCTGAGCAATGATGTCTGAGTAATCCAGTTATTTTTCATTTATTGCAAGGCATGGCTGGATGGGGAAAGTCACGCATGCACACACAGCTGTTCACCCCAAGTTTAGAAAACAATTCATTAAAACTGATTCCTGTTTTCAGCACATAAATGTCTTACAAATATTAGTTTGCAATATTTACCTGAAAACAAATATGCCCCTTTAAAACTTTGACTGCCATCATTGACAAATGAATCTCATATATATATATATATATATATATATATATATATATATATATATATATATATATATATATATATATATGGAGAGAGAGAGAGAGAGAGAGAGAGAATTTTTTTTTTCCCCAGAATAAATAAAACATGATTTTAGAACTTTCTCTTCATAAACCTATCATAACTATAAACATTAACCTTGCACATAGTAATCGTTGAGCAGTTGTTGATGACAACATTGTGCTCAGCTCACTTTTTGCTTGGGCAGGGACTGTTGTAGAATACACACATGCCATTATTTACAACAGAAAAAGAAGAACATATCCTTAACTCAAAACCAAGAGCAGACGATTGGCAGCTCAACAGTATAGGAGACACTTATCAGTACACATGAAACGTCAAAGTACATTAGTCCTGTTTTATATATTGCCCATATATTGTCTGTTAATTATATTCCATAAAGAATACAGACCTGCTTTCTAGCTCTAAGGCTGTGGTGTATATATCTTGCTGGTTTCCTGATGGAATATAGCTCATCACAGTTTCACTTAGAAAAGGCCCATTGTTTATCCATAAAATCATTGGACGCTCAGATGGTGGAAAATGACAATCTTAAACTGTGTGCTGTAGATAAAATAGGAAATGGCAGGTCACTAGATGTTTTAACGACAATATTGAAAAATGTATTCTTGTAATTGTAATGTTTTTATTTTAATAAATAAAAGAAAGATTCTGAACTCAGAAAATTTAGTACATTTATTAGTAATAAGTAAAATTATTATTCAAATAATTTTATTAGTGTCAAAAACAACAATTATCATATTTGCATACGGGACAATATTTCAGTATTACCTGAAAATATGGCAATATTCCAGCCAAGTCATATTGCAGATAAGCATCTTATTTCAGTTACATAATTTATAGATAAAAATCTCAATCATTTAGAATTTTATTTTGTTTTAGCTGCTGTTCATAATATAAAACATGTCATTTTATTGAAAATTCTTAGGGAAAATAAGAAAAAAAAATTCTTTCATACTCCATTTAGCACCAAAAATAGAGAGTTTTGTTCAACACTTACTTCAGTGCAATTCTATGAATACTATCAATTGGGCTTGAATGCACAAGACAGATCTGTAGTTATCTTTTAATATCAAAGACATAGCCTGTGGACACAGGAATGAGAAATAGTCCTCAGTAGTTCAATAGTGAAATGGAAAAAATGCTGCTTAGGCAACTTGAATGGCACCAATAATTCCTTGACATGACATGAATCTTTGCTTTGCTGGCAGCCAATTCAAACAACGGTTTAGTCCTTTCCTGAGGCTTTGCAATATTTTGTGAAGTTTAATGCCTGGGTGCAAGAAGGAAATAGAATAAAAGGGAAGGAATTGCTATCTCATACCTAAGGGTGTACATGGCTGTCTGGTGAAAAACGTTGCATTGACTTTGCTTAAATTTCATGTCCATTGGCTTTAGGCTTATTACAGCTGACAGGTAAAGATGGACCTCTGGGTCATAAACCTGGTAAGCAGCCATGGAGCGATCCAAATCAAGAAAGACTGTATCAGTGCCACTCAAGAAAGGCCGAATACTATTGCTTGATGGCTATGTGAGAGGCTATGTGGACATTTTAAAGATTGCTGGTTTGTGGTCAATGAATGCTTTAACATCATTCTTCTACAAGAATATGTGGGTGTCAGTAAATAAAGACATGCAGCTGCAAAGCACCATTGAATTGCTTTTCACAAATGGCCCCAACAACATAGCATGAGGTAGTGCTGAGAGTAGAACACAAATGGTGTGTGTGTGTGTGTGTGTGTGTGTGTGTGTGTGTGTGTGTGTGTGTGTGTGTGTGTGTGTGTGTCTAGAATTCTGAACATTAGATGTGATTAGTAGGCAGTGCTAGCAAGATGCATGTCTTTATTTATTGGCATTGTGTTATGTGAGCAAGTAAGATATTTCAACCTTAGTCAGCACCAAGGTAATTTGTCTCTGGAACAGCATGTGAGCACTAAATTTCATAGTGTTGTTGGATTTCTAAATGGATTTCTGATCTGAGAGAACAATACTTATTTTATGGCTGTGTTTGAAAGGACCCTGCTTTATCTAGCACCTCATGAGGAATGGAGTATATGTGTGTGTGTTAGAAAGAGAGGGAGTAGGATGTCTAACTCAGTGGTCACTTCATTTCCCACTTAAGCTCAGTTCTTGTTTCTGAGTAAAACTGGCTTTTTGTGTTTTTGAATAATGTAAAGAAGAATGATAAAGTGTTGCTTTTAAATGTATAGGTTATAACATGTATATAATTTATTGCTATTTCTTCCAATTAATCTGTGTTCCATACTTCTAAATCATTTGCTAAGCTAGCATGCCCCTGTTGTAATTGGGCCATGTCTTACATCTATCTCATTTTTGAATAATCATCTGCTCTGGGAAGCTCCTTGTTACTATTAGAGCAGTGTCAGGGGTCAAACTCCAGCCTCCTGCTTATTAAATCATGACAATAAAGATTATATTTAGCACAACGTGCGCACGCCTAACTGTATCTCCTATTAAAACATAATTGATTGTCCTCTTCTTAGACAGACAAGGCAAAAAAAGGAGGGAGCCTGGTGTCCAGCAAAACAAAGAGAAAGAAAAAGTGAGGGGATTTCCAGAGAAGGCTTCCTAGAGGTCACCTTTATATACACACACTCACACACAAACATGCACACACAAAGAGTCTCTGATTCAGGTTTTGCAAGGTGCTTCAAGGTTGTACCTCTAAAAAAGTACCAAATGTACTTGGTCCATTTGTATGTTAATACAATTTAAATAATTGTATTTCCTTGTGAGTCACTGAAATTAGCTACATCATTTTAGACTATAATGTGTACCTGATCATTCTTGTGCCACCAAATGGGCAGTGGAGAATCGGTTATTAAGGTTCTGACTGGAGATCTGTTGCTGGTGAGCAGTGAGCAATAAATAAGCACCTGTGTATGTGTGATGAGTGAGTAAATGCTACACACCTGTTACTCTGCTGGTAAAGTGGGTTATGGTTAGGGAGTAAACATGTGAGCTGTCCAGTAAGAATCTCCTTTATCCTATCACACAGCACTCACTCTTCTTTCCTTTCTCTTTGAAATCCCTACTCCGTTCTCCAAAAAACATCTGAGTGTGTGTTCAGGTATGTGCTAATCTCAGCTTTCTGTCAACACGGAGATAAAATATTTTGAAATGGGCATAGAGAGCAGTCAATGAGTTATTTAACTGGGCAGAGAGTGAGCTCTTTGTGTTTTGTGTCCTGGAATGGTGCGATGTCACAACAAGGATGCTATGTCAGTCAGTCTGCAGTAGATTATGCTGTTTTTCTGTTAAACCAGAACAGCCTGACATTGACCATGTGACACAAAGACATACAAAGCCCAAACTTCAGAGAAACTTCAGCAAAGTCTTAGGTGACACTCAGTAAAGGGCAAAGCAGGGACTGCTCCTGCTCTGTGTCATACCTAATGAAGGAATTCTGAACAACTGCTGTTAATATATGCCTTAGCTAGTCTCTGTGTGCTTCAGGGGAACACTGTGACCCTCTCTGAAATTCTCTCTGTGCTGTAAAGATGCATTAACACCTTTAGCCATTAAATGAAGGAAAAAACCCTCAGCACATTGAGTACTTTCCCCTAACTCACTGCTTTGACAAGTTTAGGAATATCAGCATATCATAAGACAGAGAATTTATATATTATACTATATTATATTCACAATGTCTAATAAGCAGAGAGTGGAAGATTAAGCCTTGTGAATTGATACAGATACCATTTCATTATAACTGTGTAATTTATTCAGGACACCTTTCATTTCATTGTGTAATTTGTGTTACATGATTAGTCTCTAATCCCTACAATGTGTAGGTGTATTAATTGTGTGAAGATGATGGTGAGACAGGTGTTTTGATTTAAACTGTGGCACTTATGAAAGAAAATTGTTCTTAGTTGATGTAGTTATGTGTTCATAATACTTACATTCAGGGAAGCCACTGTGACTCTCAGGGAAGTGCCTCTTGGCTGTGCCCTTGACAGGCAATAATTTTACTGTGTTCCCAACTGAGGAACAGAACAGAACGCAATGCAAACCTGAGGTACTTTCTGGTCCTTTTCAGGTAATTTCTGCTATGTGTTTACACTGCTGGCACCCCATGTTCCTTCGAACTCAATGATGAAAGTTAGGTAAGGTATGGAGGGAAAACAAAGTTTGACAGCAGACTGCAGAAATAGAATCAAAGGAGCTTATTTCTTTACATTTCTTAAAAAAGTAACCCAGACCACTTTTCTTTTAGTATGGAACTAAAGTTGGTATCAGTAAATGTGAGGTGGTCAAAAGACCTGTCCAAAGATACTATCGGAATTAAAATTGAATAAAGTGATCAGAATCTTATTTTTTTCATCAAATTTTCAGGTACACAGGAATATATATAGCTTGGCAGATCAGTGAAAAAGCATATTGTAGGAGCCATATATAGATTTTTGTTAATATTTGAACATTTATATTTTTTTGTTTAAGTTAATTTTTGTTTTGGAATGTCTTACGGTTGTTGTTTTTTTAGTATGTGCCCTTTATAAGTCATGAGGTCAATTTTATAAAGGTGTATTGAGGCGAGACTGAGGAGGGGCCAGTGCTTGCTCATACCATTATTGACTGTAACACGAGACCAAAATACACAAGACTCCTTTATATACCAAGCCAAATTTATTTGTTGAAAAAATCAGCCTTTTTTCTTTTTGATGCAAAACCAGTTAGTGGTGATATTAATATCAGTAGTGATGAAGTACAGGATGAAATATAGGAGTAAACATACAGGCATACACAGCAAAATCCATATACAATACATTAACAGTAAATACAAAACAGAAACCTCAATCACAATGTCTAGTGAAGACATATACATATATTGGGTGCAACAGAAATATATGTGTGCCTTCTTGTGAATTCGAACCTTAATAATGTCTTCAGCCATCCATAGCCAGAGATCAAAATTGGCTGTGCACTTTCAGTAGAGGTGATGAGAAACTCTCTTGACCCTGTCCCTCACGCTGCACTAGCCAATCTTCTGTCTGTAAGCTCATAGATACCGTAGAGGGTTAAAAACAATGTGTGAATGTGTTACACCGACTCATAAGGCAGCATAAGCAACAACCTTGGATGAATCAGGTGATTTCTTTTCACAAGTAACAGCTGTCGTATTAATAAATAAATATATTTTGTCAAAGTCACATGAAATTGGTCGTATTTAGGTTGCTTCATAATCTTCTCTTGGCCTTAAACAAGGTTTTTCTAAAGAGCATTTACACGTGCTGTGAGATGACAGCAGAAAAAGTTTTGAAGAGTAGAGGTAGGTGGTGTGTTTTATTAAAAATCAAGCATTAGAATTAGAAATCAAGCTTTAAATGTTTTTTTTTTTTTTTGGCAAAATAATAGCTGATTGCAATATATGCCAGGAAACATATTTCTGCTTCAGAGTATATTTTCTAACTTAAAAATCTCCAAATTTGAGAAGGGTTTTCTCAGGCTGCCACACAAATCATCATGCAAGTGTAAAATCTGTTCCTCTTTCTCTAGAGGCCTGGCGAGCTGTGGTGTGTGGAGGATCAACGTCTTAACCTTGTTATAGTTTGTCCCAAATCAAAGCATTGTGGAGTGAAGGTCTGCGCTTTACCAATCAGCCAGATAACTAGAACAGCCAGCCACGCTGTGCTCCCACTAGCACACCTGTATCCATGACAACACGTGCAGCACTGCTTGCCCTGCAGCTAATGCAGGTGTTTACTGTTGGGAGAATGTGAAAATAATTCTCACACGTGAGGCCCTTACACAGAAACGGGCCATGTCACATGTGTGACCTGAGGGCTGAAATGTCCTCAAGCTTATTAACTGTTGTGGCACAAGTTTAGCATTTGTCGGTTATGTAAATATAGTACTTTTGAAAAGCAGGTACATATAAATACACTATTGTAGTTCCGCTCATTTCCTAGTATGTATTACTAGGAAATGCATATGTAAATAGTGTGTAATATCAGGAAATTTGACAAGCCATATTCTCTGTGTGTGTGGTTGGGGGGAGAAGGGGGTGTTGAACATGAAAAAGTTTTTTCTTATGCAGATGGCTGACACAGGTGCATACAGAAAAAACTGGCACCCATCCAGAAATGGATTGCAAGCAGCACACTAGAGCAAAACAAGGGAGAGACAGAGACAGAAGAAGAGAGAATGTAGAAATAGGAAAAGGAAGACAAGATAGACAGAGGCAGAAAATGAGAGGGGCAGACAGCAGCAGACTGACTGTCTGTCTAGATTGGTAATGGTGGTGGAAAGCTGGCTTTGAAAAAAACAAAAAACAAAAAAATCACATGCACTATAAATCCCCCAACCAACCATCCCCCCCAAACCTCCTGCATGGCTTTGGCAGACAGACAGAAATGCATTAGCACTGGGACTAAAAATAAAGGGCTACTCAGATTCCATGCCTGTCCTCCATTCGACTATTCATTGTATTGACAACCCACAGTTACAATATGTACATGATCACCTAATTTAACATAATTATAGACATGCATTATTATTTTTTTTACGATTTTTTTTATTGAAAGAATCATGATAAGCATACTGTATATGGCCCTAAAATTAGACAACAGAAGCGTTGTCCTGAAAAGCACAAGATGATGCTATACAAATGTTCTGGTTTATATAGTACTTTTTTTAAAATAACAGCTAAACATATAACTTATAAATACTTGCATAGAGGTTACAGCTGTAACATAGAAGCAGGTTATTTTACTCATGATCAGGCCAGTAGGTTTCTTCCAGTCTCCCAAGGTTCTTTCAGCAGACACACCAGGCAGGCTGTGGTACATTGGAAATCAATCAGGGCTTGTATAAAGCCTGAAGCTTTTACCCAGACATAAGTGAAAGGGGGTCTGGGGTGTGGTGGGGAGGTGCCTCAGAACAAGGGGAGGTGAGCTAAACAGTTCGAAATACATGGCTACAAGAGGCATACAGAGGAAAGGTCATCAGGTTAGGCTTTATTAAACGACATAAGCAGTGTGATCACTTGTCTGAGCAGCGTTGTAAAATTGGAGCCTGCAATCAATCAGAGTGGTAAAATAAAGCTTGTGTAAGCTATCATCATGTTATGACTGCTATATCAGCACACTTCTAATTTATTAATGAAAGTAAGACGTTCCATGAATCTCGGATACACTGTATGACCAAAGGTTTGATGATGCCTGGCAGTCACACCATTACCATTAGGTGACTCTGATACAACAGAAGTTTACTAAGCTACAAATGCAGCTATCTTGGCATTCAGAAAATGTAATTATACAACCTTTTTCGAAAAAAAAAAAATTATTGATCTTGACTTTGACAATTTTAATGTCAATGCTATAATGCTTTTGTTCAGATCAGATGTCATGAAGGCCTTAGGCTGTCATAAAGTATTAGGCATGTTAGCATTAAGCCATTAAGCAAGTTGTTATACTCAGATCTCAACCTTTTCTTGACTCTTTGGACAAATGTTGATTACAAAGTAGATACTTATACTTAATAGCTTTTTAAATGACTTTCTGGTTATGTATAAAATACTCAGGCTATCTGACTGATTTAGTTTCATAATTCTTTTGAATAATCCCATACGAATTTACACCTCAGTTCTGTTGAATGCTCATTTATGACAAGAAAGATTTAATACAGTTTCTTTAACAGCAAGCACTGTAAGTAGTTTTTGTTGCAAGCTTTATATTAATGTGCTCACTCATTTCTATAGGAACAACTTACACAACTACATACTTCACATGCATGAATTAATACCAGATTTTTTACTTGCTACCAGCATTACAGGAAAATAATGATTTCATTGGATTTGAATAATGGAATAAGAATAAATAGATTGAATTGAACAGCATGTTTCATTTAAAACCACTGGGTCATTCTCATATCTGATTGCATTTGATTTCCTGTACTTCTTGTAATTGTATTCTCATTTTGTTTTGTTTTTATATTAGATATATTAGTATTTTTTCTTTGATTAACAACAAATACAAGAAAACAATGTAATATTTCATTTTATCTTGCCCTTATCTGCATAGTTTAGGTCAGGTAATTAATAAACGATCCATAATCATATAACAACATCCTAAATAAATAAAGTCTCCTAGGTGATGCTGCTTTTCAGTTTTCTTCCAAGCTGATCTGAGTTCAAGATCAAAAAGTTGCTTCTAAGGCATTCCACCTTGTCTTATCTTGGCTTGTGTGCAACATGTTTGTTTTTTGTTCCATGGAAAATCTTGTGGGATCCTGTATTAACAGCCTAATGCAGCACCATTCCAGTGCATAACTGCTTATTATCTGTTACCTCGTCATACATGAGTTCTCCATTAATGAATGAGTATTTGTTATCAGTGTGGTCCAGCTACACATTAGGAAACTCAAACATACAGCCTTGGGAATTTAACAAGGCCTGAGAGGGAGCTTATCGCCTTTAAATAAAGCCAATCTCCAAAACTCTGTCGAGGAAAGTAAGAGGAAAATGTACAGGTGGCTTTTTCTCTATTGAAGAAAATAATTTAACTGCCTCTAAAAATAGAAAAAAAGGTAAGTGTATAGGAAAACTGTTTAATAGATTCATTTCTATGCATAACACTTTGAACAATGCCCTGCGATCCTCTTCTGCTTTTCTGAAATGACAGTGTGGGCATGCTATTGCTCTTAAGAATACATATCTCCCAACAGATAGTTGCATGATTGCTTTATAGTATGTAAATAAGGGTCAATAATGCATTATAATTATTTAGAATGGTCCTATAGACATACTTTTTCCACCTATTCTCCACAAAGCATGATTTAAGTCAGTTATGTGGATGCTTTAAATCATCTATGTGTGTGAATGTTGGTAAAGAGTTTGTAAACTCATTGTATTCTCTGTGTATTCTTACTCTCCTGAAAAGATTGGGTGTCCTTTTTTGATATACAGCAGACCAGGGTCTTTTACATAACAGTTTTGCTGGCAGGATGATGCTAAAAATGGCACACTGATGTCTCCAAAGTGTCCTTGCTGTTGTCTGATCCGGCACTAACGCAACATTGTTGACGTGGTGCTACCTGTCTTTCGAAGGACAGCAAGGGCAGTTAAGCTGGACAAATTCAAGCTCACTGATACACTGTGTTCCTGTGTGTTACCAAAGAGGAACACTGAGTGCCAAACAACAAATGACTCTTACATGGCAGACATAATAGCATAGATCAAATGGAACTAAATAACTGATGACCAAGTTTGTGTTGGTTTAATTTGATTTGCCTTAGTTAAATATAAGACCTGTATATGTATTGATGAAATAAAAGCAATAGGGCAAAATGAGCAACACAGAGTGTGTGTGTGTGTGTGTGTGTGTGTGTGTGTGTGTGTGTGTGTGTGTGTGTGTGTGTGTGTGTGTGTGTTACACCTTGCACTCCCATATTTGTAATAAGTTCTTCACTGTGGAATGACTCATTCTTTCCAGTGTAGCACTTGGAAACAAAGTTATGATACAGGTATTTATCATTTTTCCCTACTATTGACTAAGATGGAGCTAAATGTCAGTGTTTTTATTGGACTAAACCTTCAACCATTGTTTGATAACGCTCATGTGCGGTCACTCCAGCAACACGCAGTGTGTCTACCTTTCTGAGTACTGGATCACTTAACTGTTCAGAACAAACAGAACCACAGTGAAACACCATAGCAACACTATGGCAACAGCAAGGCAGTGAATCTCAGCATGTCCAACCATTACCTCTTCTCTGTGAACCTGGAGACTCTCAGTGATGTACATTTACACTTGCCATACAGTACATAGTAGAAGGTTTAGACTAAAGTGTTAGGAGTTATTCTTTGTATTTCATTTATTTTACAACATGCCAAAAAACATAACATTTATTATAGAAGGCCAGATTGAGCAAAAGGGCCACACCATGTACAGAGTATGCATAAATACAGAACTCTGTGTTCCACTGTAAACAGAATGTCCTGTCTAAATGTAAATGCAGAATGAAGTGTTTATAGAACACAGAAGAATTTTTCCAACATACAAGCCCACACCATATGTTATTTAGTGCATGTCTTTTTTGCTTATGTTAGTCTTCCATACAAGCACAACATGCTACCATTTCACTATAATAACATTACACAACATTACACAACTACATAGCCCTGTCTCCATTTACTGTATATTGGTGAGCATGTGTGCATGTGTGTATTTGTGTGTAGGTTATATTTCTCAGGACCTTGTTTCAAAAATAAAATATAAAAAATGAAAGCAAAATACAGGTAGACCCCAACTTACGAGGTAGATAGGGACCGAAAAAAACGGTCGTAAGTCCATCAGGTCAGTGTGTCGAGAAGAGTTTACATTAAAACATTTTTTACATAGTACAAATAAAGTAAATAACAAATCATTTATATATATATATAGTGAGAAAAATAAGTATTTGAACACCCTGCTATTTTGCAAGTTCTCCCACTTAGAAATCATGGAGGGGTCTGAAATTGTCATCGTAGGTGCATGTCCACTGTGAGAGACATAATCTAAAAAAAAAAATCCAGAAATCACAATGTATGATTCTTTAACTATTTATTTGTATGATACAGCTGCAAATAAGTATTTGAACACCTGAGAAAGTCAATGTTAATATTTGGTACAGTAGCCTTTGTTTGCAATTACAGAGGTCAAACGGATCCTGTAGTTTTTCGCCAGGTTTGCACACACTGCAGGAGGGATTTTGGCCCACTCCTCCACACAGATCTTCTCTAGATCAGTCAGGTTTCTGGCCTGTCGCTGAGAAACACGGAGTTTGAGCTCCCTCCAAAGATTCTCTATTGGGTTTAGGTCTGGAGACTGGATAGGCCACGCCAGAACCTAGATATGCTTCTTACAGAGCCACTCCTTGGTTATCCTGGCTGTGTGCTTTGGGTCATTGTCATGGTGGAAGACCCAGCCTCGACCCATCTTCAATGCTCTAACTGAGGGAAGGAGGTTGTTCCACAAAATCTCGCAATACATGGTGTCGGTCATCCTCTCCTTAATACAGAGAGAAATCTCTGGATTCTTTTATTTTTTTTTAGATCATGTCTCTCACAGTGGACATGCACCTACGATGACAATTTCAGACCCCTCCATGATTTCTAAGTGGGAGAACTTGCAAAATAACAGGGTGTTCAAATACTTATTTTCCTCACTGTATATATATATATATATATATATATATATATATATATATATATATATATATATATATATATATATATATATATATAATGTGTGTGTGTGTGTGTGTGTGTGTGTGTGTGTGTATGTGTATGTGTATGTATACTAGTTTTTTTGTTGTTGTTTTATTTGTGGTTTTTTTTGTTTGTTTTTTTGTCTGAGGTGACCGTTGTATCTCCGAAATGTTGTAAGTCCAGTGGTTGTAGGTCGGGGTCTGACTGTAAATATTTTAAAAGGTCAAAATGTGGATAAATTTACACATGAAAACACATTGTACAATTCAAATAAGAGGTTTTGTCTTGACCCTTCTGACATCCAGACTTGGAGATTTGATCCAGATCCAGATTTAAGGAAGTATTACATCTGGCAAAGATTATAACAGGAATTCCAAAAAGATGAGAAAAGAGCAAAACAGCAAATAACTGACCATAAAGTTGAAATACAAACTTTAAAGTTCAAATCATATCATTATGAAACTTTTCTTTATTGTTTGTGATCATGAAAAAAACTGTTTGTATTGTTAAAAGGTTATGCAACCAACCAACCAGCCAAACAAACAAATGAACTGAGATGAACTGACCTGCCTGCTTATTTTGTACGACATAAATATGCTTAGTAGGTTGGCATCTGAGTGCATGTGTGTATTAAATCTTTAAGTGTAACACAACAGTAAGCTGGAGGAAAGCCAGCTCTCTGCAGCTATGTGCTGGTGTGAAAACAGTGAACTTTCCTCTCATTATTCCAATTGCTTCCTCCGGATGTCCATTGAAAAAGGAGGGGGGGACATTAGCCTTCACTGCTCTACTCAGAGCATTTGGGCAACACTAACAGAAGCATCCCACAGATTTTTTTTTATGAATGGTTAGTGCTTTCTACTCATCAAACAGTGCTATTAACATCGAATTAGAATTCTAATTAGTTATTTGGATGATGTTCAAATATTTTCTCCTGCAAAACAACGAGCTTTCCTGTATACTTATATCATTTCAGGCTTTTATTACAGACTCTTAATGGTGGCTGAAGAGCATTGTTTTAGCATCAGTTCATTTGTCCCTCGGGTCCTACTTAGAATGGGCTGAGCAATGTATTCTCTCCATGCCTTCCTTTCTTGCTCTCATTCATAGTATCTCTCTCCTCTTTTTCCCTCACATGAATCCCAGAGAGCAGCGAGCAAATATGATCTGAGTTTATAATGTGTGTGTTTGTGTGTGCGTGTGTCTTTGTGTGTGTGTGTGTGTGTGTGTGTGTGTGTGTGTGTGTGTGTGTGTGTGTGTGTGTGTGTGTGTGCATGTGTGGACAGCTGGCCAAAAATCAGGGTCAGCTAATGGGAAGTCTAAAATATCCTGCTCTGAAAGAGGAAGTGAGAGTAAAAGAGAGATGTTAGGAATTGAAATATTTATAGCAAAAAGGGAACATTGATCTGGCCTGAATATTATCTTTAACCCTAACTGTCATTCAGGGAGCTGTTTCTGTTCTACAGCCCTGTCACACAGTCACAAAATTGAAACTTTTACAAGATGAGTTTTTAAAGAAAATTGCAGGATTGAAAAAAAGATTTTTTAAATCAAAATACTGGTATTTATTAATTATTTATTGAGTTTTAGACTAATCAGAAATGATTGAGAATCGAAATACACATATATGTGCACATTTACATACATATTCAAGGACACAAGGTTGTTTTTCTGTGTGTGGTCATATGGTGTATGAAAAGTATGTTTCCCCTCTCAGCTGTTTATGTTCCATGAAGCACCTACAAGGTTATAACCAGCGACCCTAATACTAACTGGCTTGATCAGCAAACAGTATGGAAGAAGGTCGGAAGTACCATATGTTTGCTGTAAATCATAGATTTCTAATCAGCTGCTTGTAATCAGTACATTGCAGTGTAAATATCCTCTTCAGTGACATGTTTTGCTCCCTATCTGTTGCCGTAGTGCCCTCTCTCGGGGTCTGGCTTATTTGTCGACCTCCATTGCTAAGGAATACACATTATCTCACAGAAACATGTACTATATGTGCACCTCTCTTTAGATTCCTAGCCATGTGTACTCATTCTAATTTTACAAAGAACACTGTGAGCAGTGTTGCTAATTGGGGCCATAACGAAGCCTCAACTTCTACACTCTTATAACCAGAAACAACACTAGGATACAGGTTGAAATATATAAGGATATTTTAGTGTCTTCTACTTCATAAATTCTGACTGGAGATTGTCAGAGGAGAGTGATGAAATAATAAAATAATGCAAAAAATCTCTAAAAACTAGTGCTATATGTTCCCAGTAGCATAAAGGATATTATAATAGCAAATAGGAACTAAATGTAGAGTGGGTTGTTCAAAACGCTAGAATAGTTTTAAGATTTTTTACTAATCAACCAACCAGGCAGGCTTTTATTTATTTATTCAATAAAAATCAAAACACTACAGAAGATTGACTTGTGAAGTTTAAGTATCTAACTATGGTGGTATAGCACCCAATATGATAGTATGTATTGATGCTTAGGCATTTAGCTGTGGAAATAACATATTTGTTAAATACAGTTTTAGCTCATGTTAATGTCAGACACTATGTAAGTTTTCCACTTAGCCCATTCTTTCTGGTTTAGCTCAGCTGGTTTAATTTTATAATATCAATTGCATTATTCCGAAAATGTTTTTGAAGTGACATATCTGTAATTGTTAATGTTTGCATGGCTTGGAAAAAGCTCTTTTTTATTTAATGTTTTAATGAAAAGAAACACCAATATGTTTGCGAGGAAATTATTTCTGCTCAGGATTTTACTTTGTGGCTTCTAGGAAAATACAGACATATTGACGTAGGTTTAAGGTACAAACCTAGCTGTATCTACATGTCATTTAAAATAAAAATATAATTTATCAGGTGGAATTTTGTCATAAATTTGCCAGGCAAAATGTAGAAATTTTAGGAACTACTAAGTAACACTGCCATTTACCCCTACTACATAGTCTAAGCCTAGGTTCTGTTTACATATGAGGCATCACAGCACAGACTGCAAGCAGAAGACAATTCACTGATTTTTCATTCTCACATTGGTGCAAATTGCATGTAGACTGTAGAAAGAACATTTTGTATAATCTTATACTCCAGTACTTATGTTAGTTCTCACTCTCCAGTGTTCTGTATTGTTGAAAGATTTATGATCAAACTCTTGATGTTACCCAAATGAGGATGGGTTTCCCTTTTGAGTCTGGTTCCTCTCAAGGTTTCTTCCTCATTACATCTAAGGGAGTTTTTCCTTGCCACAGTCGCCACGGCTTGCTCATCAGGGATAAATACACACCATTCACCTTGACTGTTGATTTCTGTAAAGCTGCTTGGAGACAATGTCTGTTGTGAAAAGCGCTATAAAAATAAACTTGACTTGACTTGACTAGATGTGTCATTTATGTGCTTATTCTCAGGAGCTAGTAAATATAACATACAAGTAACTGTATTGACTGACAGATTGAGAAAAAAAAATTCCTTTGCCACTTATATGTGATCAAATAATGTTTACTGGCCCAGTGATTTCCACTCCTGTGCAGTTTCAAATAGTTAGGAATGATGAATTGCTGTGCTCGATCACTGCTGACATTACATCTCACGTTCTGTTATGAATATGGATATATGCTTTACAATGTAGCATGCATATCATCTTTTTCACATTCACCAACATACAACCACATACAAAGAAGTGGAAGAGCAAAGCCAAATCAGAGTAATTACTGTGTTTGGTGTGAAAAAGGCTTTAGGCTTAGCACATCTTTTAAAATAATAATACGGTGGCTTGTGGTCCAACAGCTAATTATGTTGTTGAAGCTTAAGTCCGTTTTCATTTTGTGCAATTTCTGCAATAAGAGTAAAATAAAGATAACAGCGTAATGCTATAGCAGCGTAATCAATGTGACAATGTGATGTGGTAAGTAAAACTAACAATTAGATTTTTTGTATTAACTGAAGAATACCACCTCATTCTTATTTTTAGTTTAGCGGTCCATTTGGCAGTATTAGTAGCAGTTTAGCAGTATATTTATTGTTGTGCAACATTTGCAAAACAACCTAGATTTGAGTTAATAAAGTTCATTTGAAAGCAATTGTGATTGTTGCAATTTTGATTGTTACTATCAAAATGCAATGTGCAATGTCCTCTGTCCTAAAGAAAAGACAACTAAACTAAACAGAAATAATCTTTCTTTCCATAGCCCTGACACTGGAGTCCTTCTTAAGAAAAAAAAGAAACAAATTTTTGATTTTTTCATTCAAGATTATTCTTTTTATGCAATATTATATAAAGTTTCTGAAATATGACAAGTGAATTACCTCTTACTACAAACACAAAATGTTCCCTTTTTGTTTTCAGGTCTCACACAAGCTGCTACTATTGTAGGTATTCTATGTTACCAAAAGGCGTTAATAAATGTGTGCGATACCCTGCAGAGGACGTTACTGAATTAATAACTCTCAAATGATTATTCAGTTATTCATATTCAAGTATTTTATTAAGTAGCTACAATGAATTATTCAGTAACTTCAGTCAAATTAATAAAAAAGGGGTGTACTATAGATTTTCCTACTGTACCCAGCTCCAAATTTCTCAGAATGTTTTTATATTAGTTTTTTACGTTTATTATTATTTTTTTATTTTTTACGACATATCTCCTATTATAAACCTTCCAGCATTTATTTTTCATTTTCATAATTTTCATAGTGGTAGGGTTATCAATAATGATGAGAGATTGATATGTCTCTGCCAGTAAGTGATGGCTGAAGGATGGGGCTTCTTTTGTCTGCCTTCCCATTCAGCGGATGCCACAGATGGACAAGGAGAGGGGGATGGGAGAGAGAGACAGACAGCAGTGAGCTAGAGACGTATTCGTTTCATCCATCATCACATGCTCTGTTCATGCATGGCACACAGTCATTTACCATTATGTATGTTTTCGTTCCACAATGTTCAGTTCAGCAGCTTCTGAACCTTCTTCATTATTTGCAACTTTACAAACATCATTGTTACACTTCATGGATGGTGTCCAAACTCCAGCAGGTGTTGCTAAGGGCAAATCACAAACCTGAAAGAACACCAGCAGGTAACAAAAAAAAAAAAAAAAAACATGGAAGCTATGAGGGAAAACAATCAGAACTTTAGTGTACTTACATGAAGAATAATGGGTGAGAACATGAAACAATGTAAGCTGATGTCAGGAGACAGGAACAGAAAGACTGACCAAATATGATATATAAAAGAGACATACAGAGACATACAAAATGTGATCCAGCACTCTCTGTGTTCCTATAATCTGTGTGGAAACATGATAAATACATGTCTCTTTATTTTGCCTGTTCTGGTCCATTTGATATTCAAACATTGGCAGGTGACCCCCATATTGAGCAGACTTGAAGATAATATCAACAGGAACATGCTGTTGTGTCCACAAAGGTTAGTCAGGCGAGCAGTCCACACCCAAATCCTGGAACACACACACACACACACACACACACACACACACACACACACACACACACACACACACACACACACACACACACAGATTGAAGAGATGTGACAAGTCTTGCCATTGTGAGGAGTTGAAAATGACAGTAGTGCAGTGTGACAAGCATGAAAGCACAATAATTATTGTCATTCCAGTCACAGCTTCATTCGGATAATTTTGTTTTTTTGCCCTTGTAGAGGGCAATGTGTTTCTGAGCAACAAAAGGGCAACAGGACGAAATGTCCAGTGCTAGACTGTGTCATTCAATCAGGAAACCTGAACTTCATCAAGCTTGTCCTCACATACGCCTCTGAGATTTTTCTTTCTTCCTCAAAAACCACACATCCTTAGAAAGCAAAAGAGCATCACCTGACCCAAACTTTTTTTTCGAAAAGAAAAATTAGTTAAACACTGTTTACTTTGTCTACATGGAGCATGTTGTTTCACAGTGAAAGAAGATGAAATATGATAGTTGTCAAAATGGCAGCTAAGAGTCAGATCAAAGTATAAGGTGTTATCATGATTGATGGCTAGAAACAAGACAAACACTGAAAGATGCATATTGATGGATTTTCTGTTCATATACTTCTTCATACTGCAGTCTGTAGATGTGTTTATGTTCCCCAATGGGGCTGCAGCCGGAGGGTGAGTTTGCTTAATTATTTATTTAGCCCCCTTCCCCCCTACATCACTACCTCACACAATAAAACATTAATTCCCCAAAGAGCCATGTTCACCCCAACCCCCTTACTCCTCATACACACACAGACACACACACACCTGCTAATAGCAATCCTTTGTGACAGAGATCAGTTCCTGGACAGAGAGTTGTAAGGAGCTAAGCTGAGGTTCTGGTCTCTGTTTGTTTGTTTGTTTGTCTGTCTGTCTGCATGTATGTGTGTCTGTTTGTCTGTCTGTCTTTGCAGCTGGCGGCCTGCATTTTTATATATAGTATCTATGTATGTCTGTATGTATGGCATGTATGTATCTGCATGTATTTCAGTTTGTTTGTATGGTCTTTTTCTATATATACAGGATGTCTGTCTGTTTGACTGTCTGCCTTTATGTATGTATGTATGTATGTATGTATGTATGTATGTATGTATGTATGTATGTATGTATGCATGTATGTATGTATATATGATTGTTATTCTGTCTATATTTCTGCCTGTCTGTCTGCCATTTATGATCCAGTGCAAGTATGAATCTCATATACAGTATATGTCTATGAATGCATTCATCTTCTTTACTATGAGCTCTTTAAAGAGGTCACAAATAATTTATTTCATCCAAAATGTATCAAATATGTCCACAGTATAACTATTATATATTAACTACTATATATTATATATTATAACTAACTATATATTGGCTCTCCTCAGTTTTTACAAATACAAATCTGTGCCCATCCTATGTACTAAATCAGGGCTATTTCTTCTAAGTATCTAAGTATCCTAACTTAGCACAAATGTGTCACATAGCTGCTCTGCATCCTTGAACTCTGAGTCCAACTTTGTCTCCTACACTGGATTTCTAATTGTTACATCCTTGAACGTCAATGGAAATGCTAAGTATGAAAAGACACACTTTGTTTCTAGCTAATAGCAAAACCTAACTGTTAACTTCATGTATGAGATATAAAAAAGTTGTGATTGTAATAATGTCTCATTTCTCACAGAACTAACAAAAATACCACAGTGAGTAATTAACACCATAATCACTAAGCACCTCGCAAATATTTCAGTAATATTAACGTTAACATTTAAAAATAAAATAATGTATATATAAAATACATAAAAAATACATATATATATATATATATATATATATATATATATATATATATATATATATATATATATATATATATATATACATGGTTTCTTAGTGCTCATAATTGAGATCCACTGACTAAACTGAATTCATCAGCATTCGCTTTCTATTTTAAGGCAGTTGTTAAAATAAAAAAAAACATTGAAGTACCAAAGAAATGGCTTAAACAGCTTAACATCATAAATGCAGGATTTGTCAGGAAGAGCAGTAGATAGGACAATTAATGACAGGGTTGCCAGATTTGCATTTTTATGGCAAATTGTCCTAGTTAACTAATCCACAGTGGCCAAGAACATTTAGCAAATAATCAGAAACAAATCTAGTACAGTTTTACAAGCAAATGTACTGTACATTCATACAGTGTGTACAGAACAACACAATGATACTCTGTATGCTGAATGATTGTAGGCTACACAAAAAATTCCCTAGATAGTCGTATAGCCTACATAAGTCAAGTGAGATAGTCACTCGACCTCATTTTGTTTGACATTATATAGTATTAATGTCTTTCCACATCAAAACCTCCAAGAAAATAATTTTTGAAGCTGCTCATACATTCAGCACTCACACACACACACACACACACACACACACACACACACACACACACACACACACACTCTGATGGGACATTAACTGTAGCAATACGGTACATTAGTGTATTAAACATGAATGAATGCCGGCCTAATTGATTTCCCAGTAACAAACATCATATGCACAATTCACGTCTGAGAGATAATGACATAATATCCATTCAAAAGGGCACAATGCGATTTATGTTCTTATTGTCACATCACAAATCACTTTTATGGGAAATCAGCCTGTAGGAGTGCAGGAGAGCAGGTGCAGTATCACCCTCCTTAAGATGAATCTATATTTCTGTCTTTTATATCCGACTCACAAATTTGTTTATTTCCCTGTTACACAATCTAACCACTGGAGGCTGCTCTGTGCGGTCTAGGCTTGGGACCCCAGGGGGGAAAGAGGGGTTAAATGTAGATTAAATGTAGAACAGGATAGTGCAGAGACATGAGAAAAGGCAATACCATGGAGCAAAAGTAGAGCAGTAGCGATAGAAATTAAGGTCGAATGGCAGGGGTCAGGGAATTATAGAGACTCGAGGCTCTCATGGTCTTAATATAGATGAAGAACATTCCCTATAAAACAAATACACAACCACTGATTTTATAATCTGAATTTGGTGAGAGAGAAAGCAAACTAGAGCAAAAACAAGAGAAAAAAGAAACAAAGCAAGTTATGCAAAACAGTTACACAATCCACTCAGTCGGTAAACAGTAAACTTCTTCGGTTTCAATTTTGTCCTTTCTTTTGCTCTTTGGCTTCTGGCCCAATATGACAGAACATAAACAACTTCCTTTCCATCACAAACACTGCATTAGAACATATTCCTACCATTGCTTCTGGCTAATATATCAGCCACTAGTATGCACAGTTGATAGATAACTTCAAGGTGTGTCCTGGTCCCACTTAATTTCTTTCTTAAATTAAAAAAAAACCTAAATAATTTCAGAGCTAACACATGACAAGCTGCTTTATTACTTACTTGGGTGTTTAGTAAAGGTAAGCTGTTTATCTAGTGGAGGATATGGTTCATTTCAAGCTGGATTTGTGTTAAATAGTCTCCAACTTTAGTGCTAGCCTAGACTGTGCAATTGCCCCCAACAGCAGCCTCATACCCGCATCTGCGAAAGAAAGTGAACCTTATATCTGCAGCAGAGTGGTAACAAGTGGGAAAGACCTAGTTATGTGACAGGAAGAAAGTGGATACATTCCACAGGCTTGTCTGAGCAAGGAAAGACAGAGAATCAGACACTAAGAAAGGGAGGGCAAGTGGTTAATTCTCACATTATACTCCCATTTCTCCAGAAAAGTATAACTGCCAGTGAAGTCTAAGATAAATAACTTGTTTAATATCATACTCAATCCCTGACCACATTCCTGCCAAACACCTTCTGTCAAAATAATAAAACAGTCACTCAGGAACTTTTAACCAAAAGCACACGTGAGCATTATACCTTATGAACATCTCAGCTATGTTTTTATTTTACTTACACAGGCTTTTTTTTCATGTTTTTGTTCAACGATGGGTGGATGTTTGTTTTTGTGGTCAGCACTGGACTTTTATTTGCATGTGTGGGTGTGTGAAAAATGTGTGACAATATTTTCAAGCTTTACAAGGTAAATCTCCCGCATATTCGTACAATTTACATAGTTCCCGTAAACTGGGACGCAGGGTGGAGAAAAACATGCACACCTGCAAGTGCACTCCCACACATCGGTGACTACACACTCACACACACACACACACACAAATACACACAACACAGGTGAGGTGTGCGAGTATCCTGGCCCAGTCACACCCCTCCCTGCTGATGATGCTTGTTCTGGGAAAGACAACAAAGAGCTCAGAGCAAAACAGAGAGAGAGAGAGAGTGAGAGAGAGAGAGATGGGAAAAGAGGGAGCAACTATGAGCTCACCTCCTGAATTCCTGCCAAACTGACATTGACTCATCCCACACAGGACCTGCTCAGGTGTGTGTGTGTGTCCCATGAGTCCTTTGTTTGTACCTGTCTATGCTGTTGCTTCTTCTTTATTATTGTTCCGCACTTCATAAGCAGTTTTGCAGTTTTATTGAACCCTAAGGCTCCTTGTGCCATCGTATTAAACCTCTTTGAAGAGTGTGTGCATCAATGTTTTCTTAGACAGTGAGACAATCGAACAGAGAGAATATTCACATAACAGAAACATTATACTAATGCTTACACAATGCAACATTCAGGAGGTGTGTTCCTTCTTTCTTCCACTGGTAATCAGCAGAGCAGCATAAAGCGTCACACACTCCTGTCTTCATCCTATTCATCTGCTTGACAGATAGCACACAAACAAAGGAAGCACACAAAATTTTTATATTGCAGACTGCATGTTGGAACATCTTCTTTCCTTGCAGTGTGGTTTTGTTCAGGATCAGTCTATGTGGCTTTTGAAGTAAGTCAGTGTTTTCCTTCCTCCCATTGCTAATCAGCAGAAAAACAGACTACAGCCTGTAACTGAATTTTTACTCTGCCATATGGCATTTTCTTATATTTCTGTCCTCTAATATTTGTTTCCATAAAGTGTACTACAGAGTGATTATGTGTCTTAATATGAAGATTTAAAACACTTATAATTGGGCATAATCATTCCGCCAAAATCTTCATTGTATACCATAATTACACCCATTAAAATATCAATAAATCCTGTAAGTTAAAAAATAAATAAATAATAATAATAATAACCATTAAAACCATAACAGTAATATTTTCTTTCATAAACATTTCAAGCAGATAAAAAAAAAATCCAGTTTTCAGATCTATTGTTCAGTCCATTGGTATCTTTAATGCACACATGTAAAATCAATTTTATCATCCATCACAAAAGAGAAAACCAAAGAGCTTTTAACACAAAAGTTACAAATGGTTGTTGACCTGCACAGGTCAGGTAATGGATAGGACAAAATACATGCACTTAAAATAGTTTTGTAGCTAGTAGACCAAGGGCTCTTATAAAGATTTATAGAATCATGAAACCTGCTCAGGATCAGGATATTTTATCTCAGGGACCCAGTTCCCTTTACCATGAGGTTAATTCTGTGGATCATTTAGCAAGTTAATGTTGGCTCCTGACTGGTGCAATAGAAAAGCGTTTGCTCTATTGCCAGGAGATCACGGTGATGCTGTGGCCATAAATGCTTCCAGATTAACGGATAAATGGTTTTTCACACCTGATGTCAGAGTTGCACAATGAAAATTTTAGTCTTTGGAGTGCAATCCTAATGAAATGCTGAGGTCTAATTTGAAGAGTACAAACAACAATAATCTCTTCCATTGTAGGTGTATTTAGCCCAAAAAAACAGCCTAGATTCTTTTATCCTCTCTGAAAACTAAACACATGAATAATACTTGAAAAAAATGCATACACAGTTAATGTATGTACTTAATCTCAAAGTTCACACATTTTTCAGTTTCTCTTTATTCTGTGAAGAAAGAATGCCGATAATTCTGGTGCCGATGTGTATGTACTTCACCATCTGTGATCCTCACTCTTCCAATTTTCCCAGCTCTTCTCTATTTTTCCACAACTCCTACATTCCAATCTTCACAAAAGAAAAAAAAGGAGGATTCATCATTTTTAGAGTGAAACGCTTTCCACCCAGAGCCAAAATGATCTGTTATTTTTCTCACCAACATTTTTGTGTGCATTCCTCATACCATAAACTGTTATTTTCAGTCAAGGCTGCTGGGTAAAGTGAAAAAGACATTTCAGAATTTGTCATCCGATCAACCTGTAACTAACGAGAGGACATTTAGAAATAGATCTTGCTTTAACATTTAACAATTTAACATCATTGTGTGGCTGGCGCACTGACCCACGCTCACACAACATGTAATGGACTAGACCTCTCTAATTTCAGGAAACATTCCATTTGTTTGTGTGTCCTCCCCCACTGACAACTCCTGTGGTCCCTGAGGAAAGGCGAGGACAAGAGATTCTCCCTTACACACAAACACAGGCAAATCACTTTATGTATGTTTTCTCAAATTAACATATGGCTTAAGACGGATGTTGCCAAATGTAATATATATAAAGACAATTATATAACACTGTTGATATAAAGGCTTGTGTAAAACTCCTTGGCATCATAAATGATTAAGTCTTGCTTAGCTTGCTAGGTATTTTTATTCATTCATAATTCATTCACTCATTTAATCTTTCCAGCATAAGCTCTGGGTATATTGGGTTTGAGGCAAAAAAAAACAAACCCCACCCTGGATGGGATCCCAGTCTATCACAGGGCAACATGCACACATGCACATTAACAGTACACTTGGGGTACTCATATATTTATACTGCTAATGTATAATTTCAGCATAACCACTTAAGCTTATGCTGCTTGTGGGTTGCGCTACCTTACACAAATTTCACTTATTAATATATGCCACATATCTGAGTATTTCTGTCTTTGCATAGCTGAAGGTAGGTGTTAGTGAGTTACCAATGCTATTCATCCACTGTGCTCTTCTAAGGTCATATGCTGAGCAACTACGACACCATCTATTACCTATTAGCACTTAATAGAAAAAATAAGTGAACATAAGTGACCCAATGTATATTGAAAGAGACATGAGTAATGACATTCTTGGCAAATTCAGTGAAAATTCCACATGAAATCTGTGCCCAAGGCTCCCCCACCTCACAGAGAGCTGGAGCAAGTCAACAACGTGATTACTAGAATCGATTACATACTAAAACTTGGTTAGGATTTGATGTTTGCTAAGTTAAATGCTATATACTAGCATCAGAACAGGCTATTATTAATTAATTAATTATATATGTTATTTAATATATGTTATATATGTGTATAATACAGAAATCAAAGGAAATGCCAGTTAAGACCAACTCAAATCCTACATTTAATCAGAGTAAGATCAAACAGAGACCACGTTCAATAATGATATATAGTGGCGTATAGGGTTTTTTTCTCCCTTTGTCCACCTCACCTAGACACAAACACTGAAACTGGCCTTCTGTAATAGATCAGACTGTTAGATTTTATCTCATTTCAGATGTAATTATAATTTTAATTGGGTTGAGAATTAATAATCCTTTAACATATGGTTTAGCGCATAAAATGATAATCCCATTAACTAATTACAAATTCTGCCTTAGTCTGTGTTACAAAGCTATAATGACCTGATGTGCTTTCACTGACATCTGATGTGACTTCATCTCATATTATCTTTATAGTCCTTTATCTACTGTACATTAATCAAAAAATGGGTCTGGGCTTGTCTCTGTGTGTGTGTGTGTGTGTGTGTGTGTGTGTGTGTGTCTGGTAGATCTGGTGCTTCCCTTGGAAGACAAGATGAATTTAAACATCTGCTACCCTAAAAGGCTAGACCGATTTTATGAAGTCTTTCATGACTGCATAAACACAGGACAAGAGTCTTCTTTCATGACGAAACAGACAGACACTAAATAACATTAATGTTTTATTGCATGTGGCTATTCAGAATCATTACAGTTTCCAAAGCAATACTAACTACACTAAGATTAAATTATCTCCTAATAGCATCACAATGTGTAGTATATGAAATATATACAATGGAAGACAGAAAAAAATTTAAACCAAGGCTCAAAATCTTTTTCATACTCAGAAATTACAAATTATCAGAATAAGAACACTGCTCGAATCACTGGTAAGAGCCAATAACAAAAACAGCAAAAGTTTCATTTAAAGTTGGCTAAAAAAAAAAATTAATACAGCAAAAAAAAAAAGATTTCAAACTCATTCAGTTTTAAGGTTTTTATCAAACTTTCGAACACAGTATTTATACATTTGGTTTCTTTTTGTAAACTAATCTTTAAAAAATGTAAATATTGCATATGCCGTATGTTAATTTGTACCTATGTAACTAGAGCTCTCATATCAAGTATTGTTCATATTATAATTGTGTTTTTTTTTCCATGTTACAGCAGTATAAAATATTTCCTTAGTGGCATTCATCGTGCAGCTTGCACACTTACAAACCTAGCAAAGAATTAGAAAAAGAAAACCTCCAGGTCAAACATTGGTGTTTGGCCAGTACCTTCATTAGTGCTTTCGCTTTTCGGGGAAATTCATTTTAAACATATACTGTGTATGTACAAATACATAAATGTATTATCTTTAAATAAAAAAAAAAAAGCTTTCCAAAGTCACAACTGCACATCAGTTGCAATTGTCATTATATATACATTATTTACATGTTTCCAGGCAAACATTTTTTATATACTTAAACAAGTAGCATGTGTCAGTTTCATTTCACATGTTAATGTGTTTTTTGTTTGTTTTGTGAAAGTCATACTTTGAATGGTTTTTGTTTTATTTTGCTTTGCTTGTAGGGAGCTGCAGAATACTCTACATTCAAATTTGTCTTGTGATACAATCCAAAAAAAAAAAAAAAAGAACAACAAAAAAAAGAACATTTGTAAGTGCGAGACAAAGCACTGGTACAGACACGGTCCCTGTCTGACTACTGTGCAGCAGCAATGCTTTAAAGCCTCCCAAGATGTCCCTGAAATGTGTCTGTCCCATTAACCAACTGCTTCACCAGTGTACCTCAGAACCAATCAGAACCGAGCACACTGATTGTCCTGGTTAAAAGCAATAGAAAGGCCGCGAATAAAGAGTATAAGAGGCAGCAGGAATTATTACCGGGTGGTGTGTTAAAGTGTTTTGTTGCTATATGGTGGACACACTCTCAGACACACACTGTGCGCATGTCTGGAGTGTGGATGATGTGTGTATCTGTTTCTGTCTGGCTGACTTCGTTCCAAACTAATCTCCTTCTCAAAGAGCCTGCTTTGCATATGTGTATGTGTGTAAGGCAGCATAACGCTGCTCCCCCTGCCATTTACCATCACTCATAAATAGAATTATATTAATATGCTTTAAATATCTGTCTAATACTTATCTATGGATAAGAGCAGTAAAATCTTTGATTGCAGAAGCCACTTCAACTGCACTTAGAAACATTCCTTTTCCATGGTGGGTGGTCGGTCTTTGATATTTTGTAAATGTGTGTAGGTCCATAACAAAATTTCCATAACAAAAGAAAACACTGTTTGAAAGTCAGTAAGGCTTTGGATTGGCATTTTTTTCTTTATGACATTCAGCACTGAAAATAAATAGTTTAGTTTAGTTTATATATATATATATATATATATGGAAAAAAAAAAACAGGGAGAGGGAGAGAGCAAGCGAGCGAGAGAGAGAGAGAGAGAGAGGGGGGGGGGGTTATAAGCAACTCAAAACCTGGCTTTCATTTGAGGTAGGGTTTTTCAAGCGATTACTTGTTTCACTTAACTGGTGATGATTGTGATAAAAATGCCACATTGGTGCAATGCTGCAACCATCCATGCATGTGCGCACGCACACAGACACGCACATATATACCTACATACATACATACCTACATACAAACAAAACACTTCTCAATGCACACATAAATAAATAAATACGTGCCATGTGCAATGTGTGGTTATGCATGTTTCCATGTTTGTTTGTGTGTGTGTGTGTGTGTGTGTGTGTGTGTGTGTGTGTGTGTGTACACTTGTGTGAGAATGTGCAGATGTTTCACTCCAGGTTTGATTCACAGGTTTTTGCATGTGGGGGACACTGGCCATTTAACATCCAGAGCACGTGAACAAAAACTGGTGGAGCATAAACAAGAAGAAAAAGAAGAAGAAAAAGAAGAAGAAGAAGAAGAAGAAGAAGAACTGTAGACTCTATAGGGGAGTGAGTGTGGAGTGACACACAGACAGATGTGTGGTCCAATCTTTTGTTTTTGTCAAGAGTCATTTTCAGAGCAGCACAGAGATAGAGGACCACGTCACTAGGGCAAAGAGCGCGGTCAAGTGTCTATGTTGCCATGACGATAGCCATTCATAGAAGTTCAGGGGTCAAAGATCAGGGGAGAGTTGAAGCAGCAGCAACAACAGCAGCAGCAGTATGGCCCATATGTCCACATGGCCACCTCTCCTCCTTCTTCCTTGTACCTCCTGGTCCCGAGGAAGAACTGAGGAACCGGAGCAGGAATGGAGTCTGGATCTGTTTAGTCTGGGGGGCAGACAAGAGAAAACGGATTAATGTGAAGAACATAAACACATCCAGACAGACACAGAGACATCCATTTGGGTCAAAAACAACAGCAGAACCTAACAAGCAATAAATCATAGTTGTTGTTTTCTTTGTTTTTTTTCTGAGAACAATATTGATCAAACACAACAAACACCATGATGAGGTCATTGCTTACACTTTTTACTCACAGAATGCTGCCTTTTATGGAGTCATTTCTAATTAATGGTGAATTGCTTCCTGTTTAATTTTTTTAAAACCTATCACTGGTGATATATATCTGAGAACTGGGAGTGAAACAGTTACACACTCTATTCCCCTTCTCTGTCCCTCCCTCTCTTCTTTACCAAGTAAGGAATGAGAGCTTCTTTTGCTGTGAGCAACTGAAGTGGCAGGTGTTCTGAGAGAACACAGACACTGGCATTTAGGGCTATGCAGCTGAGTGTAAGCTTTTCCTGAATCTCTGAACACAGAAACACAACATCTTCATTTATCAAATACTTCTGCGTTATCAAAGCCAGGTTGAAACCGAGACCCTCTCTGGATCTTACGCATGGCATTAGTCTAAACATGAAATTAAAATTCTAAATAAACATAACAGGTCATAGAGATGATTTGTAATAAATGACAAACTGACAAACAAATTTTATAAGCATTTTCCTTTGCGTCCTGAGAATCTAGAACGGAGAGGATTGCTTTCATTTGCGTAAAAAAAGCGTAGAACACGGAGGAAGTATCTAACTCAGACAGACCCTATGCAGGCCTCTCCTTCCTGCCACACAGCCCATTTTTAAACCACCTCAACGGCTCTTTTTCCATCCAGGACCAGAGCTGTTTTTACAGAGCAGCTACACATACTGCTAAAAGCAATGAGAAAAAACAAAAAAACACCATACAGTACTTGAGAAATCTACACATCTCTAGTTAGTACTTTAAAAAACTCCCACATCTTAGTACATAATAATCTGGCTCTTGAATGTGTTTTCTATGAAAAAGAGGTAGCTCTCTTATTATCATGTCAGAGGAAAAGTTGTATTTCTGCCAGTTTTTCCTATAAATGTGATAGCTGATGTTATAAGAGCCAAATTATGTACTGTCATTTTATAATTATAATGCGTACTTGATGCACACACTAAAATGGCTGCAACGTCTGGACTGCGTAAAGACATTGAGCCGAAATGTAAAACTTGTGTGAGAACATGCATGAAGCAATAAGTAGCTAAAAGGTCTTGGTTGTATGGAAAAAAGCAAATAAACAAGTGATATAAGAAAGTAAGATGGTAAGAAAACACCTAAAAGCATATTGTGCCATTGTGAACTTCCATAATCTTTTTGAACTCAATAAGTGCAAAAAGAAAATGGTTCGAATGGGTTTCATTTAAACCCAAAAGTATCTTCTTTTTCTCACTTAGCACGAGCAAAGATCAACTATGATAGATTAAAGCCTAATCAAACTGAATCACGGTCTGAATGCAGTGTCAGGTAAATGCCATTGATCAGGTCTGTGCACCTCAACGTAACACAGAGATCAAACACTGCATCTAAACACATTATAAAGATCTGACTGCATTGAACCAATGTGAGGATGCTTTTCTGATATGGACAAGTCTAATAACCATAGAAACACTGACAACACCATGGCACTGTTTTAGTCCTACTCATAAACAGTCATTAGCTCTTACAAATACTCTATTGACGTCATGGAACAAGAGTTATATGAGTGGCAGTGACCTGTCGGTTATTCTGCCGTGTGTGTGTGTGTGTGTGTGTGTGTGTGTGTGTGTGTGTGTGTGTGTGTGTGTGTGTGTGTGATGGGGACTTGGACTAGAATTGCAGTTTAAATTTCACAGAGCTAATTAAGCAAAAGAAAGCCGAGCACTTCCATGAATGTCCAATGTCCAAAGAGTCAGAAAAAGCAATGAGTGGATAAAGAAGTGAGAGATAAGATCATGATAATCCGTGAAGAATCTTCTAACAATCACTTACACCTAAAATACATCCCACAACTCTAAAATCATTATCATTCTCGCTTGATTTCCTGACCGTTACTCCAATCTGTGCCGCTGATAGCTGCAGCGGAGCCAAGCTGGGTGAGAGCACACATGCCTCATTATAATATCCTGAATGGACAGAGGACTTCAGAAGAGGGGAAGTGATATAGAGAGGATGATGCATATGCATAAGTATTTGGTGGTGTTTTTTTCATTACTTCTACACCAAACCCCCACCATGAGAATTTTGACATACAGACATGTTTTGTTAGATTGGCCATTTAAAGTGTAATATCACTTAGTGGGAATGCAACCAAATGATTTAACATTTAATCTCCACCAGCTTTATATGATACTTTATCACTTAAAATACAACATCCATGTTTCTACTTGTCTACCCTCCATCCCCCCTTCTTCAGGAGTCACAATATTTATTACGCACCTTTGGTCTCAGCGAAGCTATGCGGTAATTAAAGCTAACCCGAATTTTACTGTCTGCACCCTAACATACAACAGCACACACGGCGTTCATTGATAAAAGCAAGCACGTTATTGCTCTGTTGTCACAGTTAGCACACATGAGTGGGAGGAGTGTGTGTGGTGTGGACAGAAGATCACTTATACTCTGCAACACATGCTTCTTAAATGTCGCTTCGGGTGTGAAATTTCAAGGTACTCATCAATGCACTTCCCACGGAAGCCATATGAAAACACAAGGCAGGCACATATCTAAAGCTTCTCAAATTCAGACCACCCCCTCTACACACACACGCACACCACCAGAAGTCATCAGCCAGTGAACCCAGTGACTCTGCCCCTCCCCCAAATAGCCCTCATTCTATTTTTCTCACACACACACACACACACACACACACACACACACACACACACACACACACACACACACACACACACACACACACACACACACACTTAGGCAGGCTCCAGCTCATTTGTATATCACATAGGCTAAAATTATCCAGGACTTCCCCCTGCCCCCATCAAACACACACCGAAACATATAGTAAGTCTAAGATCTATTAAGGATAGTGTCAACATGTTACTAAATTAGTTATCTATTATTTAATAAGATACACAAAACACAAAGATCAGGCATATTGCAGGATGTGGAACAAACTAGGTTTGAGGTTTTGAGCAGGCCCCCGCTTTACATCCCATACTTCCTCTTTCTCAATAGGATGCACCGAGAGCAGCCTCAGATACTATGCTTTTAACTCGGGTGAAGACATATAGGCAATTCTTGGCAAAAGTAACTGTAACTGACTGTAACAAAAACATCTAACCATTTTTTTAACATGAAAATATTGTCTTCTAGCTCACCTTTGCATACTGAGATGATATGTTAGAGTGTGTCAAAGTCCAAATGCTTCCAATAATGTGCACTGTCAATAATGTCAAATCTAATTGTGTCACTCAGAGGCAGAATCCAAATACAAGTCATTTTATGAATGACGAATGAGCTCAGCTGGCACAAGCTCTTCTGTCTCGTGATCAACACAGCACAAAATAAGCCCTTTGGATATGTCCGGTTTCAATGAATCTGATGAAGTCGTTAGTGCAGAACGACATACTAAATAAGACGGCTGAGTTTAAATCATAAAAATGGATGTGTTCATTTCACAAGTCGAGTCACATGTCAGGCAATTACTTCCACACACACAGCTTCCTCTGGTAAAAACACAGCCCCGTAAAAGACTCTTTCAACTGCACAGGCACGTGCTGCTCATTTACCAGTGGAAATGTCATTTTCTTCACTACTTTTCTCACGTGCCACACACACACACACACACACACACACACACACACACACAAATACAGAGCATGAAATGTCTTCTCCACGAGAACGTCTCCCTCAGGAATTCGTACAGGCTTTGTGGACACCGCTTTAAAAAGTCACACAGCTACTCATGCTGAGAGAAGACATACATTCTCGAAATTAACGCAGACACAATGGCCGATTTAATGGTACTGAAAGAAGAATAAGGAGAAATGAGAAGGCTTGTTTACCAGGAATGACCTTATCATGTGTTGGCTACAAGAGAATCTCACATACTGGTGCGTGAGTGAGTGCAGTACGCTCGCATGCTGTTCAACAATGTGTGTGTAATCCTTCTTACCGGTACTGCTAAAAGAGAGTAACGTTTTAGCAGAACATCCCGGCCTAGTTTAGTCTTCTGGGAGCTCACACACACACACACACACACACACACACACACACACACACACACACACACACACACACACACGCACGAGTGCACACCATCAATGTAGCTAAAGCTAATTACCAAAACAATAACAAGCTGGCTGAGAGGAGGGAGGAAGGGAGGATAGGAAGAAAGTGAATCGAAAAGGCAGGGAGGAGAGTGAAGGAGGCAGACAATGCAGCTGATACAACCGTAAGCAAAGATGAACAGGTAAACAACACACCGAACAAACAAGCTGGGACATAATAAATGCAACTAGAAAGAAAATGGGCAGGTTGATTTAAGAAATACCGTGAAAATGGTGGAAGCACTAAGAAGCATTTTCTTTGAAAGTGAACACTTAATCCCCGGCTTTTCTCTCTCTCTCTCTCTCTCTCTCTCTCTCTCTCTCTCTCTCTCTCTCTCTCTCTCTCTCTCTCTCTCTCTCTCTCTCTCTCTCTCTCTCTCTCTCTCTCTCTCTCTCTCTCTCTCTCTCTCTCACGAGGTAGCAGATGGTCTGTAGTGATTAGTGTATTGTCAGTGTCTGTGTTTGGGCTTGATAACCACTGAGCACTGCTTGGAATGACAGGTGCATGACCCTGGCCCCCACCATCTGCTCCACCCCTATGCTCCACCCCTATGCCCCACCCAGTCTCCCAAACACACACCCCACAACACCACACACCTCATGGAGGAGAATTCTCCACAAAAGCTGCCTCTAAATATTTAATAAGGCACAGTGAGTATTCACAAAACTGCGTTACGCAATTTTTTTCAGAAAACAAGAAGGAGGTCCAATTCACATTACACCAACAAGCAATTTCTGTTATAGCTGAACAGATAAATTACCAAGAGGGTCGAATTAGAACAACTGCTCGTGTATTTCTTATATACGTGAGGCCCAAAACATAATCAAACATTTAATCTCCTGAGCAATGCTGCTAAAAGCTTGTGCTCTCTATTTGCAGGGTGAGGTCAAACAAAAGGGGGATTTGTTGTACCCCGGGTTTGCAGTGTGTATGTGCATGTGAGTGGCCCTAATAAAGCAGTCATATCATAAACACAGCTATGAACCTGCTTGATAAATCTGAGTAATATTTTGTGTAAATGTGTAATATATATGGATTGTGGGCTTGTTTAAATACAACTTCAACATAAAACAAAGAAAAGATGATGAAATTGCATTGTGTGTGTGTGAATGTCTGTGGGGATGGGGTTGGTGTCTGGATGGGGGTGGGGATGGGCGAGGGGTTCTATTTTATTTCACCGGGATGATATTTCCCTGGTCCCTACGGTAAACTTTTTTTTTTTGGTAAAATAACTGCTGCTTTTATTAAAAAATTATAATAAATGTACCGAAAGGTTACTGAGGTTAAACTTGGAAGCATATTTTAGCAATTATTATATACAGAAATCATTGTCAAATTTACATTCTCACACAAAAGTAAGGCAAATGAAAGAGTGAGACAGAGAGACAGAGAGAGAGAGAGAGAGAGAGAAAGAGAGTGTGTGTGTGTGTGTGTGTGTGTGTGTGTGTGTGTGTTAATGAGAATGCATGCAATTCATTGGCTCAGACATTCATAAAAATGAATCTTCTCCATCACTACTTAGTTGAGTTTGCTGATTTATCAATTATATTTGACCCTTTTACCTCTTTTATCATTACCTTTATCAATATTATATTTATTTGACTCCAGCTGATCTTTTTTTTTTTTTTTTTTTTTACAGCATGCTGATCCTGGCCAGTCAGAGCCAGCCAGATAAACATTAATGCAGGTGTAAAAATGTGTGTACGTGTGACTGCATGTGTTTTATTTTACTGTTTTCTCCACCCACTGTTCCAGAAGTTCTTCGCCGAGGGCTACATCTTTTAGATCAGCTCACTTTTCTGGGAAATAAACAAACTACTACAGGTACACCTGCTCTTCCCTGAAACCTAGCTCTGCACAAAATCCACCCACACACACTCCCAACAACAAAGACTTCCACACCCACAGATGAGCGCAGCACTGTCTGGACCTTTGATCCATCACGAGTGTTACTGGGTGTTTGTGTGTTTGTATATCCCATGTATCTTCTCACCCTCACTCACTCTCACACACATACAATAAAAATACCTCTATTCGCTTCTCAAGCAACTATACTATGTAAGCAGTGCACTATTTGTCTAAGACTGGATATATGTCTGGCGGGCGGGGATATAAGCCGAAAATCTCTTTGAGCATGAAACAAAAGTTCAGCTTGTTCCGTGAAAGGTGTTTCGGTTCTTAATTACAAGCAGACATTCCCGTCTCAGAGATAACACGGTGAACAGACTGCATTCCTGCTCTGAAACCTGGCACCTTACAACTGATAAACAGCCTTTCTATGTTTCTCTCTCTCACTCACACTTACACACACACACACACACACCTTCCACTGACAACATTTTTATCACATTATTACTGTGGCTAATTGATGCTAATCCTACAACTACATTTAGCTCAAACCTTAACCTACATAACCTCTAGGCTCGTTCAGCTTCTTAACTCGAAGCTGTGTTTTTTTATGGAGAAAAGATAATGTGATATCCGCATTATGTCATCACGGGCAGATAAGCAGTTTGTACTTATATACACACACACACACACACACACACACACAAAAACAGAGAGAGAAAGAGGAAAGTGAGGGATTTTTGAGGAATATGAATAACCATCTGGCGAATGGCAGAAAGACCTTATTGTAGCACCAAATCACGTGCTCTTTTTTTCTTGTGTAAGGCTTCAGGATTACAAACTGCGCCACATTCAACATCAGGTTCAGTTGCGCTCCCGCCAATATGAACCTGCTTCACTGAGCCATGAGAACTGAAAGGTCTGCGTTCCTAATACATAAGTATTTAATATGTTTCACGTGTTCTAAAAGGAGAACAATAACAATGTCATGGATTACTTAAACCTAAACAACACTGACCACATTAAGATTAACAATAACTACTGAAATGTTTCATTTATGAGTTCATTGTATCATTGAAACAGACGAGCATAGCTTGTGGTTTAAATTTGCTGGCTAAAATCATGATTTGGGATATTCAGTCAAAACACACAAGCAATAGGAAATGATTCAAGGAAGCAATTTTAGCAGAGTGACAGCTTAACACTGAAGAATGCACAGCAGTTTTTTGAATGAAAACAATGGCACTTAAATAACCCCCGTATTTTTTTTTTTTTTTCCTTCCAGCTTTTCTTCCTTTTTGTCCAATGATTCTGCATTTTCAAATTTACTGCTCATGATCCTTGATTAAAAAAATTCACCTATGAATGCATGGGATGCTAAACATTAGACGGATCTTACCTTTTACTGCTGTTGCTGTGTCCTTGAATCCATAGAGACTGGCATTTATTGCACTGAGGCTCCCTTTGCAGCAACTGGCAGCTTTGAATCTAACCAGAGCATCACAACCAGCCAGTCCCTCATCCATAAGGTTTAAGGCGATGTAGTTAAGTCCATTTTGAAAGCCCGCCGATGTCTCTCTGCACATGGGACTGCCGTACTCCTCTTCGAACCCTTCACTGTTCCTCGTCAGTGCAGAGACGTTCTCCACGGAGGCTGAGCCGAGCCGCCTTGCATCATGCGCGAAGGAGGGGAAAACGGGTGTGACGGTGGTAGTGGAGGAGAAGGTCTCCGAGCTGTGTCGCCTTCGTCCTTGGGGGTCTGCCCGTATCACCTTGGCACCTCGGTCTGGGTCGACCTGGTGTGTGTCTGTGCCACCCAAGAGGAATGACTCAACTGGTCGTACCCCCACTGAATCATTCAAATTTAACCTCCGTGCGCAGGATGATGGGCTGGCAGGCTTGGTACAGATAGTGGTCTGAGATGTAGGCTGAGTAGAAGAAGCGGAAACACAGAAAGTCATTTCAGTGTAATCATCCTTCACCATGCCAGCCTGGCATGAGGGTTCCACCTGTGATGTGAGGTTGTAACGATTTATTCCTTCCTCCTCCTCACACGGGGCGGGGCAGACTGCCAGCTCTGGCATGGCATCGAGAGGGCTGAACGGAGCAGCATCTCCAGACTTAGGTGACTCCGAACTTAAATTAATGTTCATGTAATTTGAAAGAAAGGACCGCCTCTGCTCACTGGAGCAGCCGGTGGATGAAACAGGGCTCTTTGTGGAAATAGGGGAAAACCTCTGTGCAACATGGCTGAAATCTATGTTTACGTACTCGCCAGGGCTTTTGGGCTCTGAGGGCAAAGGGTGCTCATTCGTGCTAGGCAGCGTATGAACCAAATCCAAGGGCAGGCGCGTGGGTCGGCTGATCCTGGATCTGTGGAGCAAGTTGTCAGGTTTGTTTTGCTTCAGAGGAGAGGGAGCTATTTTGGGATCCGCCTTTTCTGGCTCCTCCACAATTTTCCAGTTTTGTAGGCTCATGAGGACATATTGACCGCTGTCACCATTATCTGTTTTCTGCTGGGGTTTGTAGCAGCGGGGAAGAGAGCTGTAAGAGAAAGGCTGTCTGAGAGGATGTTCTACGCCACCCACAGTGGTGGGGAAGTAATCTGGGGGCGTGTCAGAGACGCACGGGTCAACTGGAGACATGTTGAGGTACTCAGTGTTGGACAGTTTACCATCAGAGCTTTCCATCGAGAGTTTGGAGCTACATAGCATCTTCATGTAGCCGCTGTCATCCAGCGAGCAGCTGGAGGGTGAGCTGGTCCTGTAGCCGTTCACCACGGTGAGGGGGTGTGTCCTAGGATTGATGATCTGTTTTGGGGCGGAGACACACATAGGGCTCATGGGCATGTAGTTTTCAATCCTGGTACCCAGTGGTGCCACGCCAGGTGTCATTGGCATGTAACCATCGTCCCCTAGAATACTACTAGTGCTTTTTTGTAATAAGCCAATTTCAATATCACCGTAATCCTCAGGGTAGGCAAATTTAGGGGATGCAGTATGCGAACTGCGTCCTGAATGCCCAGCATTTTTTAACGTGGCCCTCATGAGCGTGTACTCGTCCAGCGAGGCAGAAGACACCTGCGATTGCACTCTCTTCTGATGAGGCATGGTGAGAGAATAAGTCCTCTTCCTGTAGGATTTCTCTAAGTCCCTGCCACCCTCCTCCACCATGCGGGTACCACGTCTCCCGTGGCTATGTGCAAACACACCATGCTTGTCCATGACCATGTAGCCGTACAAGTCACTGCCATCCCGCGAGGGAGGCGTCTCGGGAACAGACTCCGGCGTGGAGCTGCGGTGAACTGCTAACGTGTGGGCCGCGTCTCCTGGACTGGAACCGCATTCGTCACAGGAGATGAAGCCGGCGTCACTGGGGGAGCCAGCGATCGAGGCTGTACAGCTGGCTGGGCGGGCACCACTGGAGGGGAGGCTAACGGGACTGGCATCAACTGAGGGAGGGGAACGAGACACGGGCATGCACATGGACTTACTATGCTGGAGAGAGGAGGTTTCAAAAGTCCGACATGGGCGTGCTGCTACTGTGTTGGAGCGGCTCAGATGTGTCCGGTTTAAGCCGGGACTGACGGGACTTCCCGCTACAGACAGAGACACCGGTCGCGTCGTTGTGCCGTCACCCTCGCTCGCCGCGCGCATCCGGCACGACGTGTACTTGGCACCGGGGGACGAAGCGGCCGCGCTGTCGGTGCGTGATCGCCGCGGCAGACCTGTCTGACTCGGAGGCAAGTGATTTAAATGCCGCCTCGCGGGCACCGAAATCGGATTGGTGCCCGACGACTGGCTTTTGCTGCGCGGCCGGAACTCGCACATAAGCTCCTTCATAGCCTTCATAGCTTCCAGGATGGTCTCATGGATATTTTGCGCCACCACCGAGTCGTCCGCTTGCATCCACAGCTCACCGGGGCCCGTGGCGGCTGACCTGCCCACCTCGATGAAGAAAAAGCTATCCGAGTGTCCGCAGCGTCGGATGTTCATTAGCTGCAGAATCACGGACGCCACGTCCGTGTTGAGTTTCACAAAACTAATCGTGCGGCTCGATAAGCACAGCCGGTAAACCCCGGTCAAATTCCGAGTCTGCCCGAGTCCCCTAGATTTCAGGTTCACTTGCCAGACCTCCTTGTACGCGGCGCTGAGCGGCGTCACTACGCCGTAACTCGCCTCATCGAAGCCGAGCAGTGAGGATGCAGAGTGACTCGCCGTTCCCTCGCACGCCCGCCCCTCGTTCATCAGCTCCGTTAGGACAGCGAACCAGCTCTCCTGCTCCTGCTCGTTGTCGGCAGCCACGGCGAAGTACTCGTCCTTAGTGTAGAGCGCGATAAGGTGTTTGTGTTTGGCGTCCGCTCGCTTGTTGATGTTCAGGCACGAGTCCAGCGGGATGATCCGCTTCGCAGCCGCCTTGTTCCTCCATTTCTTTTCGCTCTCGTAGTACTCGAGGCGCGCCGGGAAGCCGTCGCTCTGCGCCTTCAGCACGAAAAAGCGCTTATGTCCGTGTTTCTGCTTCTTCAGGTAGCCGCACTTTTTAATATTGTTGCTTGTGTTCAGATTGGAAAGCGAGGGTCCGACTACCGGCGGCGGACTCGCCATCCTCCCAGCGCTGTGAAAACAACACAACTCTCACTTTGCTACAACTTGGATTTCTGCCTTGTATAAAAGATATTATCTCTCTTCCGGCGCGGAGCTCCGCGTCCCGTCCCCGGCGCTGTGAAACAGTAAATAACCCATATCGCTAAAGTGGCTGGAGTGAAGAGGAGAAAAAAAAAAAACATATGACGTCCTACACATCCAGCTACGGTTACAAAAAAAACAGAGGAGAAAAAAAATACACACGCACTGATACGAGGCGGCGCAACCCGAGGGGAAGAAGAGGCGTGTCCGCCTGGCTGATCGGCTTATTCGGCTCATTGGGTGAACGCGCTGAAAGATAGTAAAACGCACGTCGCATGGCACACGCAGGCCCCGCCCACTGGAGTGTGCACGCTCCGCCCATCGCTCCTTTCAACCCACTACACTACACTACACACACACACACACACAGATTAGAACTGTTAGTAACTATAATACAAATACGGCAATTTTACATTACTTAGATTGTCTTCTTTCGTGTCAATTAAGGAAAATAAGATTGATAAATAAATGATAATAAGAGAAATAAAATTAATAAATAATTGATAATAAGAGAAAGAAAATTGTTCAAACGAGAGTGATGATAAGGATTTTGTGAAGTTACTATTATTTTTATACGTCATGCTTTCGATGCCTCATACATGATTTTATATAGTTATAGTATAGTATATATATATATATATATATATATATATATATATATATATATATATAAAACTTTTTCAGTTTTTTTTTTCAAAGGGAAATAAAATGTAATATATATATTCTTCCTCAGAGTGGGAATAAAATGTGGAATTTGGCTGAGGGTTGTTTATGCGACCTTATGAATGTCGAATGTCTGATCATTTGCATGAGAGCATCGTTTTAATGAATCCACTCCGGGGCGTTCCTCCTGCATGTAGACTGTGGAGAGAAGGCGCATCGGTTCCGGTCCACGCCGCGCCGTATCCTGCCGGAATCATCGTGACGCACCCGGCTCATGAGAAACCATTCAAGCGAGAGATTGTAAACAAGCGAGCGGTCGTGACGTTGCGGTGGTGCAACACCGCCCCTAGCGGCTGCATCCTCTGCTTGCTGCGTGTTTTTTTTTTTTTTTTTTTGTCTTTTTTCTTTTTTCTTGGCTTGAGCGTGAGCTATACTAAACGTGCACTGTTTCCGTGCACTGAGAATTACACGTTATGAAAATGTTGTTTGTTTGTTTGTACATTTTTGACACATCCCCTCACTGGGTGCGGACTCGTCCCTGTGATGATGCTCCGTCATCAGGAGGTGTCCGCTATTTCTGGACAGGGATGTTGGAGGATGACGCCGGAGCGCCGAGTGCGTCACAGGCTCGGGAGCTGTGCGCGTGATCACCATGGAACATTCAGGGTCTCTCATTGCGGATGTGGAGCTGCTCACACATCACCCTGAATTCATGGACTTCCGGCTGACTCTTTACTGAGGGTGCAGAGACCACACTGCAGTCAGACCAGAATGCTCTTTCCCACAAATTCTGGGTATCTAATCAGTGTGCGCTGCTATTCCACATTTAGTAGTAATATTTAACCAGGCGGAAGTACTGATCTTAAATGAACATTCTACATTGAGGGGGAAAATGACCTGGAAAAGGACGTAATGTAGCTTATAAATAAGCCTGTAATGAGCACTGAACGCTAAACACGGGCAAAGATGGTTTTATGTAAAGAAAAAAATAATAAAAATAATAAAAATGTATACGCCCAATGAAACAACAATAATAAACCCATTTCTTCAACGAGAAGTATTATAAAACAGGAGATCTCCTGCATCTCTTTTGAGTAACTGACACTAGACTGGCCATTAATAACTTGTCCTTATGTCATGTCAAAATGGGCAGCTGTTGTTTTTTTAATTTAACAAATAATTCAGTCTTTCCTTTTAGCTTTTACCAAATAAGTATAAGACACAGCGGTGTTTCGATGCTATGGCCAGCCTGATCTTACAGCCTCACTAACCTGCGTTGCATTACTGACTTTTCATCATGCATTTTTCTACCACCTAAATCATTTTCAATGATGTGCCAATCCACTGCAAGGCAGAATAGTGCAAACACACTTTTCCAATCCAAGTAATCTTTGGAACTGGGAAGGAACCTGGAGTACCTGAAGGAGGCAGGATGTTTTTATCACAAATTATCCAAAACAATTGATAATATTCAGAACCAGGAATTTTACACTAATCACTGTACCATGTCACTGAACAGTATTTTAGATCCGCAGTATGAAACTCATGATTAGAAGTGTTGTGAAGAAGTTGTGTCTCCTATTAATTAGAATGTGTAAGACCTATTATAAGTAACAGCGCTAGAGCTTGATACCAGAGTAAAAAGAAAAGTCTGGACCCTCCAACTGACTTAACTTATACATTTGAAAAACCTGGTGTACAGTTTTTCTTATTTCCCTTTCTGTGTACAAACTCTGGATGTAATGGTACATTGGTCTATGTCACCTGCTTTTTCAGCAGCAAGGTCAATTTTGCTGGAGCAGTGCATTGGTCAATAAAGGCAACAGACCACTGATCTGGCTGGTATGGTTGTGGAAATGGAATCAAATTATGGAGTGACATTCCTCTGTACTGCTGCTGTGAATGAATAACACAATTGAATCGGACTGATTCAGTGGCCAGCTGTGCAGTCACATGGGTCATACCGAGCCTAGGGAGGCTCTATTAATGAATCTGAGTTTCACATTGTCACTTTAAAGCAGCATGAACAGATGATGGATTCAGTTAACACCCATAGCTGAGTACAAAGCAAAAACACAGCTAATACAATTCAAAGGATCTATTAATTGATATTTTTGTCATCATATACATAACATCATATATAATACATGGGACAGATATGTGTTTTTGTGAGCATCCTGTTTTAAAACAAATAGCTTGTGCGCTTATTACATTGTAGATGCGGCTGTGACATTTTTGTTTGAACTAAATCATGCCATCTGTTTTGCGTAATATCTAGCTGGACTGATTTATCAGCATGTTGGGTCCATGGATCATAGTGTGTTAAAGTTTATCTGAATAGTAAAGCAATTAGGGAGAGAAGAGGGAGAGTATTTCCACACAGCTCATTATCAGAAGCACGGAAGCCCTAACTCTCTCTTTCTCTCTCTGTTTGTAGATGAGCTTAAGAGAGGTTATGTGTTGTGTTTGCTCTTTAACCACACAACTGCAGTCCATCATGCAAATCAGTCCACCATAAAATTGCAGTCACGTGCACGCTTCTTTCAACTGTGAAATGTGTTGTAAAATGCAAGCACACTCAGACACGCACCATACGGCCCATCTGCTCGTACTCCTCTCCTTTGTTGGTTATTCAATGAAAGATGGATGCATATCATCCTAGAATTTCTATACAATAATCCAATATTTAATGAGTTCATTAAATTACAATCAAATTCTAATTCATTTGGTTGTAAAAGATGCTTTTGTGAAACGTGTGCAGGCTACGTATGACCCAACTAAAGGTGTAACAGTGGTAATTAAGTCATCTGTTTGATTTAATGACTTTTTTTAAGCAGGTTCCTGCCATTTCCAGATCCTCCCTTTAATTTAGATTGTAATATAACATAAATCATGGCCTACCATTCAGTGTTGCATATTGAATGGTAGTTAATAAATAACACAATTCCTCTTGTGACATTTGTTCTTTTTTGTTAATACATTAAAGAATAAATTGTGTAAACCTAAATAAAATATTTAATAGTATTGTGGTAAATGTGTACTTTGTATTTTAACGCATTGCACTCCATTCAAGTACCCTATGCATTGCACATGGAGGTATTTGTTTTGTTAATACTCTTGCATGTGTTTATAACAATGAAGTGTTTTATGAATATGTTATTCAGGCAGTGACATTGATCTTCAGGGCCTGCCTCCCTCCCTCCCTGTTCTGTTACCAAATACCACAAGTGCTAACCACATAATCTCTTCTGAAGAAGATTAGAATATTTAGTCTGACAAGATAAGCTGAAATGTGTTTGTGTGTTTATTCATGGGATCAGTTTTACACTCTTAAGTGTTATGCTACTACAACCCCCCTCCCTTTCTAAATGAGCAATGACACACTTGTGCTTCAATGCCAGCCTTCTTATTCCTTGACCAAATCAGCTTAAACACATGAGTGTATCCACAGTGTCAAGAGCAGATTTGCAGCATATTTTTTTTTTCATTTATTAAATTCCATAATGCTTAGAAGTGCAAATCTGTCCTTTGCAATATTTCTTTGATGAAATGCACGAGTTTATAAAGCATTCTGCTATACCATTTCATTTTGAAGCCAAAAGCAATCACGGCTATTTTATGTACATGTCAATAGATACTTTCACCCCAGGATTTAGCTCTTGTAAGTAGGCTCATGGAATCATCAGCATTCTATCATAGTTTAATATTGTTTCACTTTCTTGTCGGCATTTCACAGCGATCCGGCGAAATGTTACTGCTCTTGTAATCGGCTTCATCAATAAATGTCTCTAACAGCCTTGCTCCTTACAGTAAGCGATATCTTTTACAACCTCTTTGGAGCCTGCAAGGTTTCAGCAGTGTCCTTCCTATGGCTTATTGACTGCACTGATTATGTCTCGATTGAACCAGTGCAATGCCATAGAATACAATCAGAGAGCCTGTCTATGATTTAACTTCTATTGGACATGAGTGCACACCCCAGCTTTCAGCCTATACATCAGTAATTACACCCTTGAATACTTCAATTAGGTTTCTAGCCCTAGATGTTATCTAGTTTAGATTAATCTGAAAATGTCTACTATGGAAGCTCTCTCTCTCTCTCTCTCTCTCTCTCTCTCTCTCTCTCTCTCATTCTCTGCAATGAAAGAGTAATGAAAAAGGTTCATTCTGGGTTAATTCACCTTGGTAGTTCAGCTGATTCTGATCAAAAGTATCTGGGCTGGAAAAAAAGGTTCTTAACACCATTCTTGTTAGGTATTTATGCAATTTCCATTGAAGTCTTATTAGAATGTGATGCCATGCCATCTGTTAATTGAGCATAGTGTTGAAGTCATGAAATAAAAAGGTAAATAGTTGTAAAGGTGAACATGCTATTATCCTTACAATTACAATGTAACATCACAGCATCAAAGAGCAGGTAGATAATCTGCTCTTTATTCACTTTATGAAAATATATTAAAGAAACGTGTAATAATTTCACTGACAATTCATATAGGCTTATTATGCAAACCATTTTTTAAGATGGCTACATTAGTAAGCCTACTAATGTTTCTCAGGTCTGCATTCCTATATTAAACCTTCATTATGTAAGAAAATGACATAAAAAGCATAATAAACATGTATAATTGACACCATGACAGATTCTTTTGACAGTGTTAAAATGGATTTTACTTACTTTAGTTTCTCACATCATCATTAACAAAAAACATATATAACATCAGTTTGTGAAGAAATTACATTACAAAGCTACATTATCTAATGTACAATATGTACATGTACAATAACTATGCAGTAGCTCATACCTATGATTGTATCAAACCAATTTAAACATCTGTTATTTATTCGTCATGTTTCATTATTAACTTGGTCTACCAATTACACACTGGTAGGATTAAAAACTGATTAAATCAGCCAGGTGTCACTAAGCTTTGCCATTATAAGATTGAATAGCTACTTGCTGTAAGGTTGCCCAAGGCAAAACTGAAAATTTCCTGTCAGTGAAATTCCCTCATTGTTCGAACATTGTTACAAATAATCTAATCTAAGTGAATGTATTTTCCCTGGCTTAAGAATGCCCACAGACACCCTAGGGAGCCATTCCCACTGTTTTGTTTTTCTACCTCATCAGGGCTCTTACTCCCATGAGTTATGGCAAAAACAACAATGCATCCAATTCACCATGGTGAAATATGAATTTCATTCAATTATATTGCTCCTAGAGCATTCAGGCCTTGCCTCCCCCTGTTGCCTCATCATTGATGTCAGACCACTGACATCAATATGCATGTCCCCATTACTGGGGCATGTGGCTCCAGAGAAGCAAGGAATTTAATCAATTGTATAGCCCTGATGAATTCTATTAGATCTCATTTTGAAATGTTAAAAAAAAAAAAACACTAAACCTGCAGCTGTGGATAGTTTTTACATTCATAAATGTGCCAAAGTAGTGAGTCCAGGACTCACCTGCAGCTTTTCCTTCATTTAATAGCTATAGGCTGTGGTGGTAAGCCTTCCTTACTGCTGGCCCCTCTGTAAACTCTGGTATTTTTAGCCTGTCACCCCAATCTCTTTTTAAATGAATGTCTCCAACTAAACTGTCTTATTTTATGGTCTAATTAGGACCGAAAACATAAATGCTGGAGCCTTACCTTATCCTTACCAGATAGTTTGAATCTCAGCCAGTCATAGGCATTTAGGCTGACATGTGCAACACACGCAATAGAGTCCTTGTTTTGTTTGGAAGTCCCTGATTTATGGCCCCGGGTACATTGCTGACGAGTTCTGGATGCTGTACATACACTAACTACTAAGAAAACACCTGTTTTATCATGTTCTTCTCAGACAGCATTACAATACACAACAGTATTCTTAAATGAATATAGTATTCTTTTGTTGGGTTCACTTGTATTTTAAAAGGTTTTATGGTATCTGGTATCCAACCATCGTGTTTCATGGGCTGACACAAGTAGGCTTCTGAAACAGGCTGAACTTTTCTTACTCATTAGTGGAAGCGTTTCTCTATGCTTACTTGTTCATCCCACTCTTACCCTCCTCCTACTTCACTGTTCACAGTCCTACATAATCCCAGTATGATCAATGAGGAAATGACAAATGCAGAATTTGATGCATTTAGTTGACTTGAGGACAAGAGAAAAAGGAGAGATTTTATTTCTTCAAAACATTGAAACTTTAACAATGTTTACTTGAATCCGGATGTAAGAGCAATGTCAGTGGGCCTGAGTGGGAGTGAGTGCATATCAATGAGAGGGAAGAGTGAAAGATCAGCTAACCAACATACAGAAACACAAAATTAGTTTCCTAGAAGCTGGTTAAAAGTACTTAGAGGTTGTACTTATTTACTTTAATTGCTATATTTTCAACTGAACAAATTGACATAATGTTATCATTACAAAATTTGCGGTCAACTTGTGAACAGTCATCAGTCAGCATTTGTTTTTTGTTTTTTTTGTTGCCTTTTTTATTTCGCTGATTAGATTTTAATGAATAACAATATAATACCAAACTGCCCACTAGAATGACAAAAAAGTGGACCAGTCTACCTAACACTACTATTTATGTGTGATATAAATGTATACAAGGTTAGACAAACACTGTTTGGCTTCACTGCCTTTTTATCCTGCCTCTACAATTACCTTTCTGTTTCCCCTGAGGTCATAATGCCAATAAAAGCCATTAATCAACTGTATTTATTTTGGGTCACATGACCAAAGACAATGAATAATAATGAGAGATGATGGATAGCAAGTTCATGGATCCTAAGCTTGACCCAAGGTTCTGTCCCCTGAAGCTCACCTTCTCACAAATCATTCTACACATGAGCAAGCCCAAATCTGACATTGCATGAAACTACACATGTTTCATTAAAGAGGGACGATGTTCAGGAACTTGAATGGAGGAACAGTAAAAAAAAATGTAAGCCTAAATAAAGGTGAATGCATTGAGTGTAAAAAGAGTGTAAAACTGAAGACTTTGATTGAGAGATGTTTCGGTTTATATGGTTTATTTCTACTTATCTAAAAGGTCCTGAACATAATTTACAAAATGATTTATAAATCACATCCAGTTAGTGAGATTTTCATTTAAATGGTCCAATGACACACCAGCAGTATCTTTATGTTCTAAACATCATTAATGTCCCTTTAAATATAACATCAAGATTATGGGGGTGTGTTTGTGGATCTAGACAAACATTTTCGTCTTTTTATTTTTGCATGCTGGGGTGAAACTAAAAGAGGGAGGGCATAGAGTCACATGGAACAAGGACAAGCGCATAGTACTTATATACCAATTTATCATCCAAACCCTGGGCTTTGCAGGCTACAGAAATTTACCTCTGGTTTGTTTTTGGTTAACAATGAGGGGCGAGGTTCCAGCAAACGATATCAAGAAGCACATAAACTAATCACACTTAGCGGTCTTTTTAAAATATTGAACAGGGGGCCATATAGATTAAAATTGGATTTGCTTGTATTTATGACAGTGGGCTATGTCTTTTCATTAACAAAGCTTTACAGAAGCTAAATTGCAGCAGTTTACCGTTACCCTCATGAATAGCTCAGACACAGTGGCAATGTATTTTAAAAACTGTTATACGAAATCAAGCAGATTTAAATTAAATGTTATTTGTTGCAAATTCAGGGTTGAAAAGAGCTATTGTCTTGATTATGCTCTAACAATTTAACAATCTAACAATCTTTTTTCTTTTTGTTCTGGTCATTAAACAATGTGCTTTGAATAAATATAAATTCATGAGGTTCTTCCATGCCTGTACACTCAGGAAAAAAGAATTCCATCTAGCACTAATTTAGCAATGAATAATTTTAGGGCATTTTAATTGTAGTAGAACCCAACAAGAGACCATACCTTTTAAACAATATTTGAAAGTCAAAATTTTACATATAGTACACTTATAATGTATTTAACATGCAGGCAAACTCAATACAAAAGTCACTGTAGATTTAAAAAAATCACAAAAAATGGAGTTGATAACCTTCTTTTGGATCTAGAATTGTAAGCTTTTTTATTTTTTATTTGTGTTATATCTTTATTTTTTGTACTGTTTTAGTTATAAATTAAATTGGTGTTTTGTATGTGGATACTATAATCCTGGTGATATAAATAACAACAGCAAAGCAAATCTTTTGAATAAAAAGCTTGAGTTTGATCAATGATTCAATGTTTCGTCTGAGTAAAGTCAGTGATTTGATCTGGTCTTTCGTCAGTGTTGTGAATGTGTTGTCTGTTTCTTGATTTTTGTAGTTTCTTAAGTATCTGTGTGTATCTCCTTCACTGGAAACATGCTGGACAAGGAAAGTGTACTAGCTAAAAGCACAGCAATGTTGCACACCTGTGGTAACAATGAGGTAATCACAGCTGGACCAGACTTTTTCCTCCATTCTCAGACTGTCAGTCACTCGTATATACTACTCCATATGGGATCTCCTGGGTTGATGGCACCCTCAGGAAAAACAGTAAAATATTCCAAGTTCACCTCCTTCCCACTTACTAAATTCCTCTATTTAATCTATCTTTTGTGTTTACCGACTTCCATTCACGCCCTAACCATATGCCCTCCATTTGCTAAACTTCCTCCTTCCTATCCTTTCTTTCTTTCTCTCTCTATAAATCTCCCTGTAGTCAATTTGTGCAGTCCTGAAGATCAAAGTGCCCCGTGTGCCACATTTTCAAAAGTACTTGTTCAGTACTTTACAAAGACTTGCAATGTGCCTTCTTTATTTATGTTGCACAGCCAGCTATTTAAATTGTAAAGAGAAACTCATAAACATAAGATATGTATCTGAGCAAGTCATCTCATGCTGAATCAAGTGGCCAAGTCTTTTATTACTTGGTTAGTGAGATAAACATTTCACAAGAATCAACCAATTGAAACAAGAAAAACATGGCAACAAGAAAAACAAGGCCGCTCGACTATAACATTTTTAACCAGTGAAGTAAGACAGGCAAAGTCCAGACAGGCTCGCAGATAGAAGCCTGGAAATATTTTAGTCACACATGTGCATGTTAGTCACACACATATGCGGTAGCTACAAACTTAGTGCACACACAAAAATACGCACATGCAGTGTGCATTTATATAATGCAATGCTTTTCTGCAGAGAGTAGGAATAATGCTTCTGAGGCTGGTTGAAAAAAAGGCAAGAACATTTGCAAAAAGAGTTGCATTTTTGTCAAAATACACGTTTCTCTTCTATCTCACATATGAAGCAGAAGAAGCTGGATACAAGTGGAAAACAGGATGGGATGGTTTCTTGGTGGTTTACAGTTGTGGCTCGTCCCTCAGACAGATCCGCTGATGATTTGACATAATTGCCTCTTTAGTCTACTAGATGACTACTGTGGCCATGCATTATGTCCAGCAGAGGTAACTGACCCTGCATGGCACTGGGAGCCCAGTCTGTTTACTCAGCCCACAAGCAAGAGAAGAGAACACAGAGCAAGAGAACTGCAGGCGAGACTGCTTTCTCCTAAGACAGTGAAAAGAGGTGTATCTGCTAAGGGTGTACATATGTGTGTGTGTGTGTGTGTGTGTGTGTGTGTGTGTGTGTGTGTGTGTGTGTGTGTGTGTGTGTGTGTGTGTGTGCCTCTGTGTCTGTGTGTGTGTGTCTGTCTGTCTGTGTGCACAAAGATGAGCTTTTAAAAATATCAACAACAACCAATGACACCCTGTTATGCTACACTGAAGCAACAGAGCCAAGGTGTCTGTAACATTAGAACTCAAAGGATGTAATTACGCATTTCACAACAGACAGAAGTCCTCTTTGTTTTAGCCCTTATTTTCTGCTGTGGGTTTCTTTTTTCATGTCATCTCAGGAGGTCACTCCAGGCTAAATCTTTCTCCATTCATCGTTTCATACACCACCCACAAAGCCATGCTTTGTCCCAGAAAGAAATCTTTTTCATATTGAGGTAGGAAGCCATTTCATGGATGGTATATCCAGCTTTATGCGCATTCGTGTGTATGTGTGTGAGGATAGGGAATGGGGGGTGGGGGAGGGGGCAGAAAGGGGTATAAAGAAAATGCACAAAAAGCAGATGGTGCCATGATAAAGGTGCACTCGGCTAAATTAATCATGAAGAATGATTTTGTAAATGAAAATTTTGAATTGAACATGTGATGTTAATTAAAACGGTGATAAACATTCTGCTTGCTCTCTGGATAAGAAAGCGGGGTTTTTTTGGTTATCGCTGGACAATATAATGCATCTTTCTTTCTTTCTTTCTTTCTTTCTTTCTTTTTCTTTCTTTCTTTCTTTCTTTCTTCATTTCTTCTTTCTTTCCTACTGTTTTCATTCCTTCTCATTTCTTTCTTTCTTTCTTTCTTTCTTTCTTTCTTTCTTTCTTTCTTTCTTTCTTTCTTTCTTTCTTTCTTTCTTCTTTCTTTCCTACTGTTTTCATTCCTTCTTATTTCTTTCTTTTTTCTTTTTCTTTTTCTTTCTTTCTTTCTTTCTTTCTTTCTTTCTTTCTTTCTTTCTTTCTTTCTTAATTTCTTATTTCTTTCTTTCCTACTGTTTTCATTCCTTCTCATTTCTTTCTTTCTTTCTTTCTTTCTTTCTTTCTTTCTTTCTTTCTTTCTTTCTTTCTTTCTTTCTTTCTTCATTTCTTCTTTCTTTCCTACTGTTTTCATTCCTTCTTATTTCTTTCTTTTTCTTTCTTTCTTTCTTTCTTTCTTTCTTTCTTTCTTTCTTTCTTTCTTTCTTTCTTTCTTTCTTTCTTTCTTTCTTCATTTCTTCTTTCTTTCCTAATGTTTTCATTCCTTCTTATTTCTTTCTTTTTTCTTTTTCTTTCTTTCTTTCTTTCTTTCTTTCTTTCTTTCTTTCTTTCTTTCTTTCTTTCTTTCTTTCTTTCTTTCTTTCTTTCTTTCTTTCTTTCTTTCTTCTTCTTTCTTTCCTACTGTTTTCATTCCTTCTCATTTCTTTCTTTCCTTCTTTCTTTCTTTCTTTCTTTCTTTCTTTCTTTCCTACTGTTTTCATTCCTTCTCATTTCTTTCTTTCTTTCTTTCTTTCTTTCTTTCTTTCTTCTTTCTTTCTTTCTTTCTTTTCTTTCTTTCTTCATTTCTTCTTTCTTTCCTAATGTTTTCATTCCTTCTTATTTTTTTCTTTTTTCTTTCTTTCTTTCTTTCTTTCTTTCTTTCTTTCTTTCTTTCTTTCTTTCTTTCTTTCTTTCTTAATTTCTTCTTTCTTTCTTTCCTACTGTTTTCATTCCTTCTCATTTCTTTCTTTCCTTCTTTCTTTCTTTCTTTCTTTCTTTCTTTCTTTCTTTCTTTCTTTCTTTCTTTCTTTCTTTCTTTCTTTCTTTCTTTCTTTCTTTCCTACTGTTTTCATTCCTTCTCATTTCTTTCTTTCTTTCTTTCTTTCTTTCTTTCTTTCTTTCTTTCTTTCTTTCTTTCTTTCTTTCTTCATTTCTTCTTTCTTTCCTAATGTTTTCATTCCTTCTTATTTCTTTCTTTCTTTCTTTCTTTCTTTCTTTCTTTCTTTCTTTCTTTCTTTCTTTCTTTCTTTCTTTCTTTCTTTCTTAATTTCTTCTTTCTTTCTTTCCTACTGTTTTCATTCCTTCTCATTTCTTTCTTTCTTTCTTTCTTTCTTTCTTTCTTTCTTTCTTTCTTTCTTTCTTTCTTTCTTTCTTTCTTTCTTTCTTTCTTTCTTTCTTTCTTTCCTACTGTTTTCATTCCTTCTCATTTCTTTCTTTCTTTCTTTCTTTCTTTCTTTCTTTCTTTCTTTCCTTCCTTCCTTCCTTCCTTCCTTCCTAACAAAGTGGATGAAAGCAAAGTTTAAATGCTGACATGATTTATATATTCCCTCATACATATTTATGTTATTACACCATTCATATTTACAGAAGACACATAGTGTTATATTTACTAAAGCATATTACTCATTCATAAAGTCAGGTGGAATAATTTGTTGTTCGAGAAGATGTATAATGGCCTGCATGGACTATCTCTTTTGTCTACTTATAGAAATAGTGCCTCATACTCTCACATATCCATTTGACCCTGTGCCTTAACACTCAAGCAACTCATCTGAAAGAAATTAACATATTCAGTTTCATTTATTATGGGTGTTATTAATGTTAGCTGCTGAGAAGACTTTGGACATAGGCAGAGCCAATTAAACTGCTAGTGCAGATATGCTATGAATGCAATTTGCACTGTTGCAGTGATATTAAGTTCTTGGCATAGCCATTAAAACAGGCATTAATCTGTAATGTCAACTCTGACCCACAGAGATTGCATACAGACGTACTGTCCAAACGCTTCGGCCCCATTACTCAAAGAGCACGAACGGTATTGACAGTTTGATGAACCCTCTAGTACCGAGGTTTAACATAATATACAGGTTATGCAGATATATAGGAAGGGGTTAATCTTTACCGTATCCATTTAATAATACAATAACATGAACCAAATTGGGCTTGAATCGAATTCTTTGTGACTTTTAGAAAAAAAACTCTCTTTTTAGTTTCAGGATCTAAAAGATTAAAAACAAAATCTCTGCCCACTGTTATTGTCAAATACACTTGGATGCAACACAAATAATATTTTTATTCTGAATAACAGTGTCATTGTGGGATAGATATTAATACTTTAGGCAGACAACCACATCATTTGAAGTTAGATCACAGCAGGAAGCTGCTTCTTCTTCTTCCTGCCTTCTACTAAACACAGCTCAGCATTCCCCAGACATACCAATCACATATAAAATGCTTAGAAGCATTATTGATATTATTGTAAATGACACAGTATGTGTTCATCAGGCTATATTTAGAGGATCTGTGTGTACACACAGCCCATATTTGGCAGGGAATTGGAGGTTGTGTGTGTGTGTGTGTGGGAGACAGGTCTTGTACTCTTACCCAGGCCAGAGTGAAGATTTCTGGGCCGATTTCCAGAGGATGCTGGATGCTCAAAGTTTTTTAGAGCTTGAGACCTCTGACAAGGTCACCGCATGTGGGAAGGGTAGTCTTACTGACACATTCCCACACTGCTGATTCCAGACATAGATAAAGATGTATTTACACAGCACATGTAACACCACTGGCATAGGTTAGCTGGAATATTATGGAATTGTGCCTAGTCAGGGAGGCATTCTGCAGGAGGTTGCATGAGCAATGTATTTTTTTAATCAGATTCACAGAAAGCTGCAGAGATTTTAAAGCTCAACTGTGACTACCAATAACATACAGTTCTCCTACTTTGTTCTCAACAAAACAGGTGTATTTTTAGAGCTTTATGCTGCAGGGGAAAACATGGACCTTCCAGGAATGCAGCAGTCATTAATGGGAATCAGCTCTCTGTTTATCCTCCTGGGCTTATTCACCCACCAAAGATAGATGATAGTAGAACAGACAAGACCTGGAATGCACCTGAACCCTGATTCACCTATGATGCTTCCTTGTGGAGTCGCCGATGGTCTTCTTACCACATTATGACTTTTGTGCTTTCATCCAAATTGCAGTACATGTCCAACTAATGCCCTTTAGTTTAGAGTTTATGTTCCTTGAATACCATCTTTGCAATCTTCCATTTTGCATATTTCCAAAATGGAAATGTATTTTTGAATAATAAAATATTGAATATTGGGTTGGAATAACATCAAATTCTTATCGTTTTAAGAGTAATAGTTCAGAAATGTCAGAGAGGAGGTATTTTTTATTAAAGCTTGCAGTGTTATTTGCAGTTAAAATATAACATGTGCATTATTTAAGACACAATGTGATATAATCCTACACTATTAAAGTGATTTAATTAATGCCAAGACTATTTAATTATGCTGGTCATGTGTTAACAAAATTGCGGGTTTTAGTATATTCCTTCATCTGCTCATCATTACTACATGAGGTTCAATTTCAGAAGGTGGCTTCATGTTTTACTGATAAAGTACTGTATTCTAAATGGCACAAATTTTCTAATAAGAGCCCCGTTAAGATATTTTCATCACAGTCTACATTAATTGTCAATAAGAGACATAACTTGTTGCCTTATTAAATTATATCTGGTGAAATAAATATCAGCATTCAGTTGACCTAGATAATACTTGGGGGTTGGCAGAATAATTATCCATGTATTCATAAATTTGTAATAAACCATGTTATATTTTTTGACCACAGCATCTGGTTTACTTTGCATCAGATTATAAAGATAAAGATAAAGCAAAAAAATTAATATCTGAAGATATATCCTAGGTGTATAAGAAAGAATGTGAGGATAGTCCTATGCTTGTTTTTACATGCTATTTAATATTTAATAATAACAATAGGTTGAACTTTTTCTTATCATTCGAAGATTTGTTCTTGAAAAAGCCTAGAAAGTCTAAATATCTAAGGAGATACATTTTCTAAACTAGTTGCATACGTTAGCAAAACAGTGATAAGTTAAAAGCATGCTTTTTTATGCCTAAGTGGTGAAGTTACTATCTATAGGGGTTTTTGCAAGATAACCCACTGTTTTTCTGGTTAACAATTGAAACTTGTATTAGACCACCTAAGGCCTTTCTTCCCCCTCCTTCTCTATCTCACACATGCACACGACCCTTTTTTGCCTAGAGGTCAAAGCTCATAAATATGCATAGCATACTATATCGAAAATGTATGAATGTGTACTGCAATTGGAGAGACTATATGGCACTATACACCACCAACTACAGCTACAGTATATCCTGACGAATTTATATTTAAAAAGTGAAAGCAGCATTACAGGTTCACTAGGTCTTTGTATCACTGTGCTTAGAATGGAGAGTATGTTAATCATGCTATATAACAGCATCTGCCACATTAATTGAAGTCAATAGGTTTATATTTTAATTGAACGAAGGGAAATGTGGTTGGAAATTTACACAATTTAATTCTGAAATAATAATAATCTAAAAAGGTTGAAATATTAACCCCACCATTAACCTTTAACCAGGCATGAAAAATGTAAAAAATGTGTAAAGGTATGTTTTTTCATATAACCACCAGAATGGCACGTTTTTACACACAATTTTTATGCGTCTTTAATTAAAAGAATTTATGTAGATATTTTACTGTTACAAAGATGAAAAGGGGAGTTTTGGGAATGCTTGATGGTATGCATGGACTGTACAGCATGAGCTAATGTTAAGATGCCATTTGAACTAAACTAGATTCCTGACATTCATGTGCACGTAGAGCATGTGAGCTGGCCTTGATGTTGAAAGTTTGCACAATGCATATCATGGCAATTTTTCAAGCTGCATAGTTATTTAATTCAATTTGGTGTATGACTGCTGCTAAAAAAATTGTGCCTAGCTTTCATATAGCAGGTCACAAGGTTTGCTCTTTTATCCACATTGTATGTATATAATGATTCAAATGGTCTGGCAGCATGATAAGGAATGCTGAATATTCAACTTGTGTCTACTAGTCCATCTGAGAAACTGTCAGATGCATTTGAGCAAACTTTAATCACTTTCATATGTAAGCAGTCAAACTTAAACCCACACTTTCATGTGGAGGTCATTTCTTCCTTTCTGTCTTTTATGTTCATATGAAAAAGCACTCCAACTTTCAGTGTTTTGACAGTTTTTTTTTATTGTTTTATTTTCTATAGCATTTAGAAATAATAAGCTGTAATAGACTGTATTCAAGAAAAAAAATTTGTCAAATGAAAATTCATGGAGGAACAACTTGATTTCATATTTATATTGTATTTAATGTAGGCATATATGTATTAGATTGAAGTTTAACAAATTGTATTTAGTGGTAAATAAAAATGTTTGCATTTAGGAAATGTGGCTGGATGTGAAGTATCATAATCTGAAAGTCATATTTGGCTTAAGAGAAAGTCATTGATTGCTCTGGTCTAGGCTCCTGGCCACACTTCCCAAGAAATAAAACTGAAGTTAGTTTTATGTCTTGGCAGCTGTAAGTGGTTATGGAAGAGCTCCTAACTGTGTAGTGTGCAGCAAAGCCTACATCATCAGCACAGGAGTTATCCTGCCCTGAGCCAGGGTGCGAACCAAGACGCTGAACTATTCTGACAAGTCTACTGGGGATGGAAGAGTTGTTGTCACCGTCTCTGGTCCGTTTTCCTCAATATTAGGAAGAAGAAAAAATGAAGTGCACCAAAGGGAAGTTAATAGACAGATCTTGCTTTGCCATTTATTTAAGTCTCCACTGGGAACAATCACGCAGGTTAACAAGGCCTTTCAGCAATACAAATATGTCTCACTGGCCCTCACTGTATTCCCTTGTCTAAAGAGTGATAACAGCTGACAAGCAAGACATATGTTTATACTGCAGCAACATAACAACAAAAACAACAAAATCTGCCAATGATCAATAACCTGTTTTATGTGTGTAATGTATTCTAATTTTTTCAGTACTTTTCTGTTAGACACTTTGTATTGTAAAAATAATGTAGGATGGTTAGTTAGGATATCATGCAAATAACATTTCATGTCAAAAGCTAGTGAACAATAACATTTAAACTCTCTTTCAGTTGCAGACCTACTGTATGTATAATGTGTTATTAATTATGTTATTCTGTCAATGTTCAATTTTTTAACTGTTTCAGGTAATTGAAGTTTCACACGAACTAATTGATCCTGTTTGTTTATATGAAAAGTTGGATAGTTCCTGAAGCAACTTCAGTCTTCAAGTGTGCATCTTATAAGATAGGTGTGCCCAGTACACAATATAGGTAAATTCACTAAGGCTCAAACAGGCTCAAGCAGATATGACAATTAAAAGTAGTTCTGGTGGTGTTATATATTTTGTATGTATTTCTCATAAATGTTTTCAGAAGTGGGGTGAATATGTCTGTAGCCCTGGAGCAGTTATAGACATATGCACCCCTATATAAGCAGACGTGACCTTATTTGTGGTCTGATTTACATACATTTAAATTAAGTTGTCCGAGCCGAACTACTCCTGCCATATTAATGTGTTTCATACAGCATAGGATGAATGGTGCAATATAAAGGAAGAGTTACAAAATTCATATGTCTTTTTAGGATTGATAAGGGCAATATATTACTGTATATTGTTTTTTTCTATAAACATGTTTAGGCAGAGAGTAGTTAAATTAAAAATAATATTATTCACCATCAAATCCTCAGGGCAGCTTTGAGTTTCGGGATAGTCTGTAGTTAAAAGGGAAAGCCAGCTGAGTAAAGAAGAAGACAGGATAGAGAAAGGATAGTGAATAAACTGATTTCAATGTCATTTATTTGGCTTGTCTCTTTCCTGATTGGCATTTCTGTAAGACGTTAACTTAAATGTGATCTCTCTATTTCTTTTGAAAGGCTGACTGCATGTTTATATAATCAGTGTCAGATATGAAAAAATGACTGGGCTGGGATGTAATGCTTACAGAGAGAAGTTGGAAAGAGTGGGATGGATGAACACATAGAATATAACAACAATCTTGTTTTAGGGGTAGATATCTATGAATGGAAGTTTGGCATTAATTGATAGAGTCAATCAACCACTGAGCTGAAGCTGAACCTATAGATTCTGTTTTGGACAAATTTTAAATATTCATTTAGTTTGCTTTAAATATATGTGGTAGTTCTAGCATATTTAGCTACAGAAATACAAGTGACATACAATTACAAATGTGTGTGTGTGTGTGTGTGTGTGTGTGTGTGTGTGTGTGTGTGTGTGTGTGTGTGTGAACCCTCTACATGTTTCTGTACATCCATGATGCTTGACCGAAGCAGTGACATTTACTCTGAGCAGTAATATTTATTTCAGATCATGGCTATAACTGTCATGTTAGAGAAATGAAAAATATGGATTAAGTGGTGAATTCTATTGAGCTGCTCCCTCTGTGGAAAAATCTTTAATACATTCGGGAACACTTTAAAGGTACTGAAAGTGTGCATTTAATACCAATATATAGAGAAGTCATGTGTAAAACTATTTGTTGATCCAGCATGGTCATTACTCTCTCTTTGTTTCTCTCTCTCTCTCTCTCTCTCTCTCTCTCTCTCTCTCTCTCTCTCTCTCTCTCTCTCTCACTCTCTGCTTCTCTCTCTATCTCTCACTCTCTCTTTCCCACTTCTCTATATGTTGTGATGTGGATGGAGTGGCGATGAGATTAAGAAGCCAGGACATTAGCTGCCTCCTAATCAACCTTTTATTTAAATACTTCTAATACTTTGATCTTATTGCTCATATCAATATATAACATCCTATCATTATAAGTCCACCACTGGAGAACACACAGCTCACAAATACACCACAGAGAACAAAAACCTTCAGTGAGTGTAGCAATTGATTATTTTTTTCCAGTATCATTCCCTAAATTATGGCAGAAATACATTATTCCCTTTGCTTTAATTTTATTATTCTGCTTGGGGAATATGTGGGATATGTGATTTATGACATTTTCAAGGAATGGTAAACTATTTCCATGGCGGGAAAATTGCAATTGCAAACGTGTAATTTTGGATTGGTCTAGCTGTTGTTTGGTTGGGATGATCAGCTTTTTTTTTTTTTTACAAACCTTTGGCCATATAACGTATGAATCAGCTTTATGAATTTGAAACAAACCATTGGTAATAATTCTGTGAAGAGTACATTTGATGACAGAGTTTCTAGAGTGCCTCATCATCATATCTGCCCATATGACAACATGACAAGGAAAAAGAAAGAAAGAAAGAAAGAAAGAAAGAAAGAAAGAAAGAAAGAAAGAAAGAAAGAAAGAAAGAAAGAAAGAAAGAAAGAAAGAAAGAAAGAAAGAAAGAAAGCTCAGAGCAGAACATGGTTCTTGACTGGAGGAAAACTGGTCAAAATTTGTGTAATTACAAAATAGTGTTTAGAAGTCAGTGTAGATCAGTGAGTGGTTTTGTTCTTTGTAAAGAACTGCAGCTTTTCCACAGTGAGTAGTATTGGCACTGGGATGTGATTAGGACAAGAGAGTGCCATCGCTCCAGGGACTCATATGCAAAGAAATAATGTGACTTGTGGAATCTGCCCTCTTTTTATTCCCTGAGAACCTAAACTTCTAATATCACATCACTTCATTTCTCCAGCTTTTTATGTCTTACTCACTGTTTTTGTTGCTCTTTTAAGGTACAGTACATCAAAGCCCCATGGATTTGCTGTTCCAGACTTCTGAGCTGGATTCTCTTGTTCAGTGTGTGTGTGTGTGTGTGTGTGTGTGTGTGTGTGTGTGTGTGTGTGTGAGAGACGTGATACAATCAGCATGCTGTGGGCAAAAAAAAATAATCAAGAGTGAGACAAGGGTTCCAAACTGTGCTAGTAGAATTCTACACAAAGATTTGGCTGATTAGAACATAGAAATATTTTTTGTTTATTTGAAGTGTTTCTTTAGAACAAAATTTTTTTTCTGTTTGTACTGTTCTGGTGTGGTGTGGTTTGATGTGTTTAGGTAGCATTCGCTGGTGCAATATGGCAGGCTTATGCACAAAAGAAGAAAAATAATCCCCACATATTATATAAATAAATAAATAAATAAATAAAAACACATTTTTTGCCTCTACTGATCATTTCTTTTCTGATTATTTCCTAATACTTTTTTGAAGAAAAGAAAGCCTTTGACTCTCCTGCTCTGATATGAAGACATATTTGAAATAAGACATACTGTAAGACTTATCTGCCTTCCATATTCTGCAAACAGCTGAATCCTTTCACCTCTCATCCAATGTAGAACAATTATTTTGAACCTAAAGCACAATCAAGACAGGCACAGGAATGTTGATGTGTACTGAATGCAGAATTGCCCAGTCTGCAACCATCAGCCATCACTCACAGTACTCAGTCTAGACCTACCATTGCCTTCAGCATTGTGCGCTAATAGACCACCACTAAAACCATGTCGGCAAATCAACCAAATCCTGTCAGTTCTCAGAGAAGGGAATATATCACATATATTATGGCCTCTACCTTACATACTCAGACACACACATGTTTAGATTACATCCTGAAAGAAATTGCTTAGAATGGCTTCTGCATAGATTGAGATGAGCATGTGATTGACAACTCTGAGCAAAGTGTGTGATTGCAGCCTACAGTAAGTGTGGTGCTTTGCTGCAGTCAGCAAAGCCAAGCTGAATGCTGAGTCTCTTTAGTGCTCATATTACTCTGCTAAAGCTCCTTCTCCATTTGATTCAGCTTCAGAACAATTTTTAATTTGGGTTTTTATTTTATTTTATTTTATTCAGTTTTATTTTATTTGACTTTATTGCTTGTAGCCAGGCTTTTCGCAGAGCTACTCTGAAATATCCAGCATATGTTGTCTATGTGTTTTACTTACTAATACTCTATATAGGGTTTTAAAAACTGCCTTCAATTAGTAATAAAAAAAGAACTTGGCTGATTATCTAAATACACCATTGTTCTTTTTACTTTTCTTTATAATAGTTCAGGATGTAGAGTGATGAGATGGTTTGGTCCCATTGTTTCTTCCACCATGGTGAGCAGCCATAAACAGCCCCAGAGCTGACATTTGCAGCGCAACATGTCTGAACAGGCATGGCTGTCCCTATGGAATCTAAACAGTCCATAACACCCAGGCCCAACACAACCTCATTATCCCACACCAGAACGAGTGCACTACTCAAGAAAACCCAGCAGCTTAAGTCACTAAAACATAGCAGCCTACATCTTTGAGCCCACCCTAGACCGCAGACACATTGTGCAGCTCACCGTGTGTGTACAATCACTGTAATACATGGCAACAGCAGGGAGCATCAAAACAAGTATGGAGTGCCTATGCCTGACTGACTCACACACTGGCTCTTATGGTAATTTTTGAAGCTGGATGAAAGTTCCTCCTATCAGATAAAAGCAAAAAGCAGCAGAATAAAAAAGCATAGGAAGCACTGTAATACAATGAATTAAGTCAAAGATTTTCATTTGTATGGTGACCTGGAAAACACCAAGTAAATTTTTTTTTTTTTACATTTTTACTGTTTAATAACCAAGATGCTGATTGCAGGAGTTGGTTGTTACAGTTAACTGTCATCTTGGGGCCATTGTGTCAAACATTGAATCTTCCAGCCTGTCTACTTCACATCAAAATACTTTTGATCTGTATCCAATATAGAAAAGATGTTAGCCAAACCCTGTATGCGTCTCTAATGGCTGGCATAGTATTGCAAAGAAACCATATGTTCTATAAAACAATGTGCTGCTGATCTTTTCTGCAAAGATCCTGGGAAACCTCTGCAACAAGAAATCGTGACCTAACAATGCAATATTACATTCATAATACCACTTTATCTGAATTGCAATATGTTCCTCTTTTGCAAATATCGTATAAATAAAGTATTTGCATTTTAAATTTGCTTAAACACAAAAGTTAAAAGGGAGGAATTTTCTTTAAATAATTTAATTCTTATTTCACTAGCTTTTAAAACAACTATCTATGTATATTTACTATATAATATAAATATGTGATACATTAGACCACTTTTGAAAATCATGCATTCTTTATTTTTCTATTTAAAAAGAAATAATAGCTGGTTAAATTTACATTGTAACCTAGATTTAGAGTCCTCAACAACACTGCAATCATCTCTTCATTATCCCACTTGGATTGATCATAACCTGTTTAATATTATCCTATGATAATAGGTTATTACAAGCATTTACCCCACCTACTTTTATAGTTGTGGCCTAATTTCTATGTTATTAACAATTAGTTACAAAAAGGATTATCTGTTAAGATGGAAAACAACAAATCACTTTCACATTATTATCATCCACTCTCATCTCTAGAGTGTTAGTTAGTTAGTTAGTTAGTTAGTTAGTTAGTTAGTTAGTTAGTTACGTAGTTAGTTACATTGTTTGCTCATGAACTAGCAGCTAAGGATCTCACCAAGCAGGGAACCAAATCAGCCACTGGGAGTTACACGAGCCAGTGCATTCTCAGTGCCGTTCCCAAGCCTGTATAAAATGGGAGGGTTGCATCAGGAAGGGCATCTGGCATAAAACTTGTGCCAAATCAGATATGCAGACCAATGGTTTGCTGTGGCGACCCCTAAAAGGAGTAACCGAAGGATAAAAACATGCATTTACTTATTTAGCCAACCCAGCAACAGTTTTCTCAGACCACCACACAAATCTTGTACACATGTAGATGGCCACAAGCTTTACAATAATAAATATATATAGCCCTAATATACATACATATATATATATATATATATATATATATATATATATATATATATATATATATATATATATATATATATATATATATATATATATACATACAAGGGCTGAAATATAATAGCGCTGAAACTATATAATGCCATGTTCCCATTAGTCCATGTATAAATAAAAGTATTGAATTTGCTATATTTTTAATGTTTCAAACGCACTTAAGAGCAAAAAAATATGTATCCTATCCAACTAATTGTTATTAAACATTAATTATTTACCATAATTAGAAAAAGGTGGCTCATATTCATCTTTGTGTTTTACTGACAGCTGAGAAATGCTATATTACTGCAAAATCCTTTGGCCTTATCAGTCTTTTTTCTCCACCTTAATTTGTCTCATTAGTTCAGAAAAAAAAAATTCCATTATAACTAGGGATTTGTCATAATTGAGTTTTTGATGTTTACGTGACCAGGTATGACAGGCGGGTTGGCCACTGTATCTCAAATGTGGTTTGTTAAATGTCTGTCAGCTCTACTGTGACTGAAACATTGAGTGATTTGTAGAAGCTAACATCTGATCCACATTGACAATACAGAATTAAATATCATATAGAAATATAGACTTTAAGAGGCAGCACACCAAATCGGTTATTCATGAACGCAAACACATAATATGTATGTAGGATAGGGCAGACAAAATAATGTTTTCTTCTTTTCTGTTCACCTCATGACTTATTTGTTTAGTAAACAGATATTCTGCCTAAAGGACATTGATGAGCCTTCACCTTGACTGACTGATCTGACCTGCAGCATCAGACACCCACACACACAAGTATAACACCCCCGGCTTTAAGCAAATGAACACACACACCCACACACACATTGTTGAAGGTAAATTTCCTGAGGCTCTTATACATCAACAAAACATGTTAAATTGGGAACTGCCCACGTCCCAAATCATAGATGTAGGTGGACTGGCTGTGCTAAATTACATCTAGGTGTGAGTTATTGTGTAAATGTGTCTGTCCAGTGATGGAATGACATCAAATCAAGGGTGTATTTCTGCCTCACACCCAGGGACTTCCTAGGAGAGGCTCCAAATTCATCCTGAACCTGACATAGAGTTTCTCAATTAATGAATGAATGAATGAATAAAAAAAAAAAATAATAATAATAAATAAATAAATGAATCAATCAATTAATCAATCAAATAACAAATTATTAAACCTACAGAAAACGCTGTTAAGCATGCTATGAAATTGATTATTATTCAGTCAAGGATTAAGGATATTCCAACACACAAATAACAAACGTTATATCAAACGACCCACTTGTAAACAGGACCATAAAATGGATAAGGTTTTGTAACTAATACAGGGAGGAACAGTAAACTCTTGATTTTTTTTGCCTGTTTAAATTTACCTCTACAAACCTGCTGACCTTGAGAAAGGTAAACAGTAGGAATATATGTTAATTAATTCACTAGCCATATAAATTAAAAAGAACCGCATTATCATATCAGAAATATTTCAGTTTTGGAATTTTCATACTAGTGGGAAATTCCCTTGAGTTTAATTGGTCGCACAAGTTGCATAAAAGTCACCAGTGTTTAGTTGGCTAAAACATAAATAGAATTGTTTAATGTTGAAGTGTCCACATCAACTTGTCGGAATCAATAATACTTGTTTGAATTGCTAGAGAATGGTGTGAATGCATCTTTCTCCAGTACATTTTATAACCTGAAATCCAAAGCAACAATATTTTTTGATTTCTAATAGATTTTGAAAAGCAAAATGCAAAGTTAATTGCAAACTCCAAACAAAAGGTATTGTGATTGTCTTTTACCTTCTGTATTAAAGATTTTTCTGATTTCTTGTAGGCACTGTATGCACCTTCAGCAATGCTAACACAAAAGAGTGCAGGATACAGTATTGTTAAAGCATCCCTTTTACTACATATGAATATATATCAGAGTTTCTCAAATCACTGATTGAACATCTCTTGAAACATTTAGGTCTTTCTGAGACATTAAAATTCTCTAAGGATGCTAAAACACAGCTAATTACACACTTCCACATACAGCTTCTCAAAAATTCTTCTCAGTCAGGAAAGAGGAACTGTCCTAGTTTAGGGTTCCACATTTTATATTGAACATGAATATATGGCCTGCAGCTCCACAATGACATGGATTCTTTAACATCTAGTTTTTAATCATTGCATTCAGGGCGTTTCCCCTGCAGACACCCAGCTACAGAAATATTGCTAATGATTATAAAGCCACAGAGGTAATCCCTGTGTATATAACTTTAGCTTCTGTAGCCTTATTGGATTTGTCTCTCTGGCTCAATATAACCCACAATTAGAAATAATGGGCCTTAAGCTTGCTAATAAATTGCGTACCTATATCCCTGACGCAGGCATTCAGAGGCAGAGGGATTTGAGGAGAGCTGGATCATGTTAGCAATACTCTCTCTCTCTCTCTCTCTCTCTCTCTCTCTCTCTCTCTCTCTCTCTCTCTCTCTCTCTCTCTCTCGCTCTCTCTTTCTCTCACTTGCATTCAGCACATTTATTTTTCAACCATTAACTACACTTGAATGCCATCACTGTTTGTTGATATTTTCCACTCTGCTAGTCTTTAGTTCAAGGTCAAAGGTTGAGGTTTTTCTCCTTTTATATGTAGAAAAAGACTGTCAAGATCTGTCATTGCTCATAGACAAGTGTGTAAGGCTGACAAATGGACCTGATCTAATTGTTGTTAGTGTTTAAAATGGCTTGATGTATTGTTCTATATCACAAAGCGAATGTCCAGACAATGTCATTAAGATACGAAAAAAATAAAGCACGCAACATACGTTTTCACGCCACATTATCTTAATCAGCACTAACCACATTAAGCCGGTACAATATCCTGAGCAATGTGGGCATCTGGTTACTGTGTAGAGCAGTGTGATTCAGACAGGGTTATCAGTGTTAATCAGTAGGCCATGCGTGGCTGTCGCACTGCGTAATGGGACTGCCTTAAAGAGAACTGTTTCTGTAATGAAGCAGGAGCACTTGGTTGAAGTTGAGTGATGAAATGGCAGCTTGGGGGGGAGTCAGTACCCAGACAAAGTGAATACTAAACCTGAGGCCATTTAAACCATATTACTTCATGCATATACCTACTGCTGATATTAACTGGCATATTTTAGTATGAAAAACTAATGCAAAGAGTGAGATAAAGCAGACTGGTTTTAGTGTAAAATTAGAAGCTTGGATCTTGATTAATCACTACAGATTGATACAGTTAATGTAAAACAGTGGGTTGAAGCATTCATGACTAGTGCTTATGTCCACTAGATATGCTGAGCTAAAGCAACAATTCCTCAAACAAGCACATTGCCTGTCAAAAGAGACACACTGATTATGTGTGTGTGTGTGTGTGTGTGTGTGTGTGTGTGTGTGTTAAAATAAATCTTTGCTTTTTCTGCCTAAGTGCTTAATTTTACTGTACTATAAATAAACAGGTAATGTGTGTATGAAGATTAATTCAGCACTGCCTGTGCATCCGTTCAGGCAATCCTCCATATATAAATAGTAATTAAGCCGAGATGATCCCCACATGCTTTGTGTGCATGTGTGTGTGTGTGTGTGTGTGTGTGTGTGTGTGTGTGTGTGTGTGTGTGTGTGTATATATATATATATATATATATATATATATATATATATATATATATATATATATATATATATATATATATATATATATATATATATATATATATATACATATATATATATATATATATATATATATATATATATATATATATATATATATATATATATATATATATATATATACATATATCTATATATATACATATATATTTGTTCTTTTTCTTTTAACAAAAAGTAAAGTTATATACAAAAACTGATTTTTATGTGTAACGGTGGAGCAGTTTTTTCTTTTTTTTTGTATTTAATATAACATACATAGAGCAGAGAGTGGGAATGGGATGAATACTATATGAGCTAAAAATATATGGTTTACATTTTTAACATTCAACATAACATTTTGTGTTAAAATATAACAATGTTTTCTGCCCTAAAAAGCAATAAAAAAATGTATAATAAATAAATAAATTATTGGATGGCAAAAGCTGTAGTTTCCTTGCTGAAAAGACTGTGAGTTTTGGGGTATAGAAAAGTGCCTCCAAAACACTACAAACTAGTAAACCTATCTTTACCAATTTATTTTTGTTTTCCTTTTATTTTTATTTATGATTGAAATCTTATGCTAAATCTTATGTCAAATAAGTGTGTAATTTAGCTGACCTTGCAGGCTATTTCAATGCCATTATTTATTACTGTGTTGTTGTGGGAGAGTCTGTTGTGGCCTTTGCTGCATGCTAAACAGATCTATATATTCTAAGGTGGTAACAAAATGACTGACTCTTCATGACCTATTGACCATAACAAAAAAAAAAGCAACATTTTTGGTTTGTTAATGCAGATGGCTCAAGCAGAAGATAACACTTTGCACTACCTGTCACTAGTGCACGAACAGGTCCTCTATGAAACCAGATTATTTTAGATGCCCTATCTGCCATCACAGAATATTCCTGTGATAATGGATCAGAAAATACAAAAGCAGGTGACCAGAATTGTGCAGTATCTAGCATGGGCCACTTGTGTTAGGCATATGTATTCCTCTGCAACTCAAAAAGGAGAAAGTTAGAGGTTTAGCCTTGATGCCGAAGTTATAGTTGATTATAATGACTGCAAAAGTGCAGCCATTACTAGAAAAACAGCAGATGAGATATTAGGCCAGTCATCTAGTTATGAGTGGCCCTTTTAGAAGTATTTACCTCAGCATGTTCTTTTGTGATGAGTCTGAACTGTTTGCATACTTAATATGGAACAGTATGCACACTTACATTTTTTTTTTTATTTTAGAGTTGTTCCAGCACTATGAGTGCTGTCTGTTATTGCCTGGCGGGGTGCACTGCCAGGACATGTCATGACTCCTCATGTTGACATCTTTACTAGTTTCAAAGGAAATTGCCCTTGTAGTATGGAACATATGGAAATAGAATGGAATGTACATATGTAAAAATGCTTGACTAAATGTAGTTTGTGTCCTGGACATGAGAATGGCCAGACAGAAATATGAATATCAACACTCTTTGACATCAGATTCGCAAAAAGACAAATTAGCTTTACTGTATACATCATATTTTGACAAATATACAACAAAAAACAAGCACATGGAACATATTATCCATTCAATTAGTTTCAGAACCACAGTTACACACAAATGTACAATAAAAAAAATAAAGACAAACTCATAAAGATCAGAAGTGAAGCATTCTCAATTATATAAAGATGATCCCATTTATGTTTTCATTGTCATTATGAAGTTTTTCTAATCTGTAAATGTATATATTTTTAGCATGACTATTGAAAACAAAAAAGGCTTAACATTGCATTTCATTTCATTTTCTCTGAGGAGGTCCTTAACTTTTGTTCTTTACATGACCCCATTTCTTCAGAGATGGGTGTCCATGCAAGGAGCATTCAGTCCCACTGGGCTCTTTGCTCACATATGTGGGCCAAAGATCATCTGCAAACTCTTGGGATGCACCTATTAGACCATATTCTGATCCATATGTGAATGGACAACAAGATAACCTTAGTACTGAGCTGAGACACCCCACTGTTGAGGTTCTATCTCTCTGACTTCAAAAGTACAGCCTTGGGTGGTGCCTTTATACCACCAGACACATACACACATGCACACAGGGGATTACACCACCTCCTGTGTGTTTCCACACTATGTTTGTTTACTTTTGAAGGTAATTGTTCTTTGAATGCTTTTCTGACCAAATGATAATGAGATGCCAGATTACCTAAAAAACTATGGCGTGAACTTCCTAATAGCCGGAACGTGCTGTGGAATTTAACATGGCCAAATTTCACTGTTAAAATGAGACAAACCAAGTGGTTTCCATAGGCAATTAAATTGGAAAAAGAAAGGATTATAGTTAAAAGCCTGAACAAATATAGAACATCATCAGGATATTGGGTAAATGTTCAATTATGTTCCTGTAATGTAAAAGAAATGCTGTAGTTTACTTTTTTTTTGCAAAATCTTAGTTACAGAAACACTCACAAATGCATGTCATTAATATTAGTGTTTGTCTTACAGGAAACATTTTGCGAGCCATTTAAAGCAACCCATTATTAAAGCAGCTCCACTGAATATTCAATGAACAAACAGACAGACAGACTCAGACAGACTGAATGTTATTTGAACCCAAAGTCCCTAGATCTGTAATGTTCAGAAAATGTCCTGCTAACTTGAAATTGTTAGCTGAGACCTTCAACAGCCTCTTCCACACAGGCTTGCGCTACTTTCTTTTTTTTTCTATTACTCCAAAGCATTTGGCTCAGCAAGGGATTTTCAACCATCTGATGGTAGTGGCACAACAGGAGGTGCACACAGGCCCTCATGCATTTTATATCTGATAGCAGACCATCAGCATACAAAAGAGATTAGCTATTATCAGTACCACACAGACAGTGAAGATGCATGTATTTGTTCATTTCGACTCCGAGGCATTGCAAACATAATGAGCAAATGAAAGATTTAAGAAATAAAATGTACATGCAAGCTGTTCATGACAAAAGGATGAGGGGAAAAAAGAAATAGATTCAGCATGAATAGCTGAGCATGGGAGCATAGACAGGTGGAGGGAAAGAACTAGCAACAAGAGTGAGATGGAATACAAAGCAAGCTGCGATGGCTCACTGCCCATCCATCGCCCACTTTCCTCTTCCTCCTCTCATCCCACACACACTCTGTTCCTGTGACGTCCACTCAAATCCCCCACGCTCGGCCGTGGGTGTCTGCTCGCCCATTCATCCACACGCCTCTGTTCTCAGCGCTGCTCCTTCTTCCTCTCCAGCTCCCACTACCATTCTGAATGAACTCCTGTCTCAGAGGTGTGATCTGGGCTGTGATTCGTGATGGAGAGAAAGCAGGATGGCGGATAACGAGGCAGCGGTATTTCTTCTGTCTATTTATAAGCCCCATCGCAAAGCTCTTTAGAAAAAGCAACTTGCCCTAGCATCGGGTTATTGTAATTCAGTGGGTACGTTTCTGCACATGATGCTGGGCCTGCTCCAATCACCTTCTTTTCTCAGGTTCACAGTGTCCTAATGTTACCTCTAGGGAGGAATATAGTCAGCTGATGTGCCAGACTTATTTCAACTGGTCCCAGAGTCACAACATTTTCCTAAGGTCTCTCTTAATCCTATCAAAACACACACCATACTTTCCATGGAGACTAACCTGTTTTCAGGGAAAATGCCTCCTGCGCCACTGCCATTGCACAATTAGTTGGATTACAGCACCATTATTCATTATTAGCTGATATTAATGCCACCACTATTAGAAATGATTACAAGTATGAACAGGATATTGCATCTATTTTCCAGTGTGTTCCCTGTAGGTTCCAAGTGCGCACACATGTTTTGTCTACGTACTGCTTAAGAGCTTTTAATTAGGCTTTAGCAATGATGCTTAGTCAGTTACTAAGAAATAGTATTGGAACAGTATTGTGAATTCTTTTCATAACTCTGTTTTGTTTTGTTTTTATCTGTAAAATGTAGGAAAGTTTGTCATGTTTTCCTGGTGTGGCTCATTAGATTGTTTCATTTTCCTGGCTATGTGTCAGGGTATATTTACAGAACCTGTAAAACATTAATAATCATACATATAAACACAAATGGGTTCAATATTTACTAGCAAAACTTTACGTTTGTTCTTCTTAATAGTGTAAAGTACATTTTGATTTTATTATAATACAAATTCAACAAACAATATTTATATCGAAGATACCCTTACAAAATTATGCAGTCAGAATTTTTAAATTTTTTACAGACCATGTATGTTTTTACACTAGGTTACAGGGAATTTCTTTTCAAGCTCTTCTGTAGAAATATCAGACAAAACTAAAACTCTGAGCAGTTCTAGAGATAATATAACCTTTTTCACTGCAATCGGATAGCCTTGGTGTTTTTTTCTTTTCACCTGAGCTGCAGGGAATTTGACTCACCACTGCTGAAGAATGAGTCGTGTTGGACACACCCCTTCCTTTACACACCACTGATATTATTGTATGTCAACAATTTCTGATATCAATCGACATCTTGTTTGTGTTTGCTGCTAGGAGGCTGTATATTAAATTCTCTTATTTACACCAGATTTTAACAAGTTGCAACATTTAGGAACGTTCTGTGATTTAATTACCACTAATTGTTTTGGACTTGTTTTTAGCCGTGGAATGGATTTTTATGTGGGTAAATTTGTCAACTTTGTTTAATAAACATTGCATGTGGCATATTAATGCTGGCATTAATTGTTTGTCCTTGTTTCATGTTAAATAATGCCCTCGATAAGTTAGGTAATGGAATCACAATAGCCTTACCTTACTATTTATTTTTTTTGCTCATCTGTCTGACAGGAGATACCCTCTAGCATGAACATGCTTTCACCTAACAAATCATCAAGGACATTCCTTTATCCTGACACTGTTGGCCTCAGTCATGCATTCTTAAGTGCTTGTAGGGTAAGAAATAAAAATCAGGTACTTAAATAGCTTTTTACTAAAAAACAGCTAATCTGATCTAACCTTTAGCAGCATTTAAATCTCTGGTCCATAGCATGCATGATACATAGTCTTATCAAGATTTTGGCAAAAAATACTATGTGGGCCCGATTAAGGTAGGAAATGTGTGGGCCAGAACTAGGACATTACTCATGATTTATTTATTATCTCTCCATCTTTAGAGAGCTTTTTTGCCCTCCAGCAAATACATAAAAGTCCATGATCACAGTCACCAAAAATGAGATTAGCAATTGTTTGATTTGGGACACATTGAGATATGATCTTTCTCAAATCCTTCATTGAATACTCATGATTTATGTATCACTACAACTGGTCCAACTTAGTCACCCTTCCCTAAATTTTGTTTACCTCTGGGCTACAGTATGTGTGTGTGTGTGTGTGTGTGTGTGTGTGTGTGTGTGTGTGTGTGAGTGTGTGAAAGAGAGAGAGAGAGAGAGAGAGAGAGAGAGAGAGAGAGAGAGAGAGAGAGAGAGAGAGAGAGAGAGAGAGAGAGATGAGCAAACAGGAACTTTTTATTTTACAAGGGTTTGTTTTCATTCCCACACTCTTGCTGCAGTCATTCATATAAAATAACACCCTTTGACATGTATATGTAACTGATCCCACCCAAACTACTGCACAAGAGTACAGATTGTTCAGCTACTTGATAACACTCATTTTATTTAATACCTTCCTACAAGTTCACCCATCATTCTTTTAAATATCCATGATGTCAAAAATCATATTGCTATTGAAAATCAAATGAAGTGAAATAACATATTTTTACACAGTGTCCTTGACCAGGACAGATTAAAGGAATCCTATTTACAATACTGTAAATTGAAATAAATAATATTAAAAAAGAATTGAAAGAAAATAAAGAATTTTCTCCCCAGTTTCATATAGCTCGATGTTACATTGAATGACTTATATGTAGAGACTTGTGATAACATGAGTGATAATATGTTGCTGCACAGGTTTGCAAAACCTGGCACTGTGCATTAAACGTTACAAGTAGATTCTCTTTAATTCACTTCTAGTTGTTAGACATTATTAACAACCTGCCTGACTGAGCACTTGAATGTGCCAGTGCGCTACAGAGTGGTGCACATATATACGCATGTACATTTCTGTAAAAATGAAAGAAAACTTATTATTGACACCTATCAATCATTATACACTGAGGAACAGATTTCCTTGCCTTATTCTCAGTGGATATCCCAGCAAATTCACCTCAAAGTAGTCTCAAACTCTACAGGCCCCAGTTAGCAGGTTAAGGGTAGGTACAATTAGCAAAAGACTGATCAAGTATGGGTTGGGGGATCACCAGGAGAAAGCCTCTTCTCTCTAAAAAAAAGAGAACATGGTAGCATGACATAAGTTTGCAAAGTTGCATCTGATCAAATTGCAAAAATTCTGGAAGTCCTACACAATGTTCTGTGCTTTTTTTGTAAAGAATTGCTAGAAAGTTTAATCTTGCAGTATTCATTTGTGTTCAGACAGATTAAAATGATCTGTGTGGGTGATCATTCAACACTGAACTTAATTAAACTCATGGGATGTTGTGTTCTCTAGGTGTGACACACACTTCAAACATTCAGAATCAAACTTATTGGTTTGATACTGCTAAAAATGTGGAAGCAGAATATGGAGTCACTTTGGTCATCTTCTTTTCACCTCACATGGGGATCTTCTTTTCACCTCACATGGGGGATCTTTCTTTCACCTCACATGGGGGATCTTTCTTTCACCTCACATGGGTGAATTAAAAACACCTAGCTTACAGCAGGATGTGACACAGCCAAGAATGGGATACATACAATTCTGCAATTTACGGTGTGCTTGTAGGTTGGGTTAGTGTTTGGATCAGACAGAGTTAGCATAGATAAAAACATACAGATGTGTGTGTGTGTGTGTGTGTGTGTGTGTGTGTGTGTGTGTGTGTGTGTGTGTGTGTGTGTATGTAGGGATGGAGATACGTGAGTGCTTTTATCCTCATAGTTCATCACTGTCAGCTGCTAGTGGGATGTAACCTGAACGAATTGGTTAGTCTTGTGAATACTTCAGGGGTCACTGGATCGTCCAATCTATCACACCTGTATAGGTCAAAGTAGGGTGACATATATGCATACAGTAAAACCCCGTTGGACGAGCATAATTTGTTCTTGAAAATTGCTTGTAGGTCCATTTGCTCGTACGTTCTAAATAATTTTCCCCATAGGAATTAATGTAAAAGTTATTTAATTCTTTCCGAGATCTCATTCGATCGCTTATTTCTGCATTTAAAAAGTATTTGTAGCCTATTTTAACAAACAAATACACCGCATATTACCGTAATGTAAACATAATTTAACACTTACCCATGTGGGAGTGGTTGACCCTTCTTAGTTTCAATGGTAATTCTATTTACTTTCGTTTTCACAGCACCATCACTGATTTTCTTGGGAGACATTTTTCAAGATTTCTAGTGAAATGAAAATATAACAGAAAAAAAGTTTTTGCTGCACTGAACAGCAAGAGCGACCAAGTAATACGTCATCAACTAAGCGACTGACGCTTCCCTCGGCCGAAAGTGGGGAACTGGCAGCGTGGGTTTGCTCGTGCCTTCGAAATTTGCTCGTGAAACAGGGTCAAATTTTGCGATCAAGGTCGCTCATATCTCCGTTTGCTCGTACTATTAGTTGCTCGTACAACAGGGTTTTACTGTATATACTCTTTGTGTGCAGATATATCTACAGTATCTATCTATCTATCTATCTATCTATCTATCTATCTATCTATCTATCTATCTATCTATCTATCTATCTATCTATCTATCTATATTAGGGCTGTCAATCGATTAAAATATTTAAGCACGATTAAGCGTATGATTGTCATAATTTGTGATTGTGAAACTTGTGATTAATCGCAATTTAATCACACATTTTTATCTGTTCTAAATGTACCTTAAATAAATACTTTTCACATTTTTAATACTTTAATCCAATGGGCATGGACAAATATGGATACTTTATGCAACTGTATGGTTATGAGTATTGAAACCATACTCAACACAGAGCATAAAACAAAATATTCTTGTAAATGTTTTAAAGTGATTATGATGTTTTAAATGATATTGTGAATTATCAGGACAGCAAATGAAACTTTTGTCATGTTTCCACGATTTGAATTACCGGATGTGTGCACAATGGCGTTTTTATGATGTGGGAAATAGGGATATAAGTCTCTAATCCATTGCCACAGTAGATGGTGGTAATGCTGTACTTAAAAATGCAAACCGCCAATAAGAAAGAAGCGGAAGAAGAAGATGAAGATTATGGCGATTTTGGTGTTTGATTTGAAACTTGATATCAAATATAGAAAGGACGTCAGAAAGGACATACTCAAAATGGTAAAAACAGAAATGCTCGCTGCGTTAATAAAATTTGTGCTGTTGCCGTTGGTGTGAAACCATCCCCAGCTGCACAGAGTGGCCTCCAATCGATCCATGAAATTACGGAGTAACACAGGAGCTTTGAGATTGGATTTGGACTCTACTTAATGTCAACAGTCTGCTACACCGACTCAGGACTACAGTTTGCATCTGATCACCATCACTGCATACCTTAACATCATTTATCTTTAATAAATGGACATAAGGGTGCCACCCACATGAGGATGGGTTTCCTCTTGAGTCCGGTTCCTCTTAAAGTTTCTTCTTTATGCCATCTCAGGGAGTTTCTTTGGACCTTGATTTCCAAATGAAATGCTAAATTTCCTTTCCTTTCATCTGAAAAGTGGACTTTGGCCCACTGAGCAACGGTCCAGTCCTTTTTGTCCTTTGCCCAGGGAAGACACCACTGATGTTGTCTCTGGTTCAGGAGTGGCTTGACACTCCAGTTTACCTTTTTTTAACACATTATTTTCTTCCATTCAACTTTCCATACGGCACTCTGTGAACAACCCACTTCTTTAGCAATGACCTTTGTGTCTTACCCTCCATGTGCAGAATGTCAATGGTCGTCTTCTGGACAACTGTCAAGTCAGCAGTCTTCCCTTATGTTTGTGTAGCCTAAACCAGACTGGGACACCATTTAAAGGCTCAGGAAAGCTTTGCAGGTGTTTGGATTTAATTAGCTGATTAGAGACACCACAAGTCTCCAATATTGAACTTTTTCACAATATTCTAATTTTCTGAGATACTGATTTTTGGGTTTTCATTAGCTGTAAGCCAAATTCATCAAAATAAAAGAAATAAATATATCAGTCTGCGTGTGATGAATCTATATAATATACAGGTTTCACTTTTTGTATTAAAATAAATCAACTTTTTAGTGATATTCTGATTTATATAAAAAAAAACTATTCCAAAAAAGTTGGGACACTGTACAAATTGTGAATAAAAAGGAATGCAATAATTTACAAATATCCACAATAGAATATAGATAACATATCAAATGTTGAAAGTGAGACATTTTGGCTCATTTTGGATTTTATGAGAGCTACACGTTCCAAAAAATTAGGGACAGGTAGCAATAAGAGGCCGAAAAAGGTAAATGTACATATAAGGAACAGCTGGAGGACCAATTTGCAACTTATTAGGTCAATTGGCAACATGATTGGGTATAAAAAGAGCCTCTCATGGTGGCAGAGTCTCTCAGAAGTCAAGATGGGCAGAGGCTCTTTTAAAATGGACTGTGGCAAAGTGAAAAACTGTTCTGTGGTCAGACAAATCAAAATTATTTTTTGAAAACTGCATGTCATAAGGACTAAAGAGGATAAGGACAACCCAAATTGTTATCATCGCTCAGTTCAGAAGCCTGCATCTCTGAGGGTATGGGGTTGCATGAGTGCGTGTGGCATGGGCAGCTTACACATCTGGAAAGGCACCATCAATGCTGAAAGGTATATCCAAGTTCTAGAACAAAATATGTACCCATCTAGAGGTCGTCTCTTTCAGGAAAAACCTTGCATTTTCCTACATGACAATGCCTGACCACATACTGCATCAATTACAACATCATGGCTGCGTAGAAGAAGGATTCGGGTACTGAAATAACCAGCCTGCAGTCCAGATATTTCACCAATAAAAAAAAAAAACAGTGGCGCATTATAAAGAGGAAGATGCGACAAAGAAGACCTAAGACAGTTGAGCAACTTGTCTCCTCAGTCCCCAGATGTTTGCATACTGTTATAAAAAGAAGAGGGAATGCCACACAGTGGTAAACATGGCCTTATCCCAACTTTTTTTAGATGTTTTTTGAGATGGCATTAAATTCAAAATCAACTTATTTTTCCATTAAAATTATAAATTCTCTCAGTTTAAACATTTGATATGTCATCTATGTTGTATTCTGAATAAAAAATTGAAATTTGAAACTTCCACATCATTGCATTCTATTTTTATTCACAATTTGTACAGTGTCCCAACTTTTTTGGAATTGGGTTTATATGTTAAATGTATATATATATATGTATATATATATATATATATATATATATATATATATATATATATATATATATATATATATATATATATATTTCCCTAGATGTCCAAACAGCAGAGTCTCTGGCTATCCTCAAGCGATGGGATGAGACCTACCTCTTCCTGAAACACTTAAACTAACACTTCTTTAAGTTCACTTTGTTAAAATAAAAAATAAAAAACCCTCACCACAGTAGTAGGTTGGTTTTACCAGTTTAGATTTATTAATTGATAGAGACTAAAAGCACTTTTGTATGTTGCTCTGTACAAGGGCAGCTGCTAAATACCACAAATATAAATGTGTGTGTGTGTGTGTGTGTGTGTGTGTGTGTGTGTGTGTGTGTGTGTGTGTGTGTGTGTGTGTGTGTGTGTGTGTGTGTGTGTGTGGAACAAATTTACACTTATAGTGAACATCTTATCCATTTTTATCATTTTTATCATTTTTATTTATGAGACAATGTTCATTGTTAAAAGCGCTATACAAATAAAAATGAATTGAATTGAATTGTATACATATTTTAATTATATATTATTATATATTATATAACATACATAAATACATATACATGCATCTCTAAAATATGTATGTATGTATAAAATTGAAGCAAAGTCCAACCAGTAGTTGAAGCCATGTCAAGAGAATTAAGTCACTGGAAAGCTAGCTAAACAGGCTGTTTATTGTCTTGATAGCTGGCATACTGCACAGACATTGGTGTGTGTGTGTGTGTGTGTGTGTGTGTGTGTGTGTGTGTGTGTGTCTGCGTCTGCGTCTGCGTGTGTGTTACAGAACCTGGCAGTATCGCAGGAGGTGAAGTCCACATATAATGCATTTGTATATGTGAGAAAGAAAGTGCATTTAACAGAAAATGTGTCTAAAGTTGCATTTTTTTCTTTTGCATGGATCTTAGAATATTGCCAGTAGCAGTGTTACTTGGCAGAAAAGGAGTTCTTTGGCATTGGGAGAGTGTTCTAATAGCCTCAGGAGCCATCTTCGAGTGCTGGAACAGCACACTTGTTCATGGCACACCAAGCTCAAAATGCCTCCACACAACCTGGCACCACGCGAGGCACATGCATAATAAGAATCCATTTCTGTACCTATTGGCAGCTCCATATCCCACACAGCAGCACTTTTTTTGTGAAGTTGAACGAGTGGTGTTGATCTACAAAGCATGTCCCTTATTCTTCTATAGAAAAGCCAGTCAACATTTGGTACTCTTTCCAAGAAAAGTGCATGAGGGCCAATGATGCAGCTGTATTGCTAAAAGCTTTCATAAGTAATACACCACTGCAATCTATAAAGACTTTACAATCAACAGCTTTGTGGCACTGGGTTTGCCTTGGCACATTCTGGAATAGCGCCATTAATCCTGGTATCCAAACTAATTACAAAAAATTTAGCTAGAAGCAAACATATTTTGGAAGATTATGCTGCTTTCTTCTGGAAATTAAAAGAATTAATCAGAAGTTTTAACAGCTGGCACTATTTTTAATAGGACCACTAAAATGCAGGGTACAACATGTACGTACACCACGCTCGGTGCTAATCCTGCGGTAATACAGTTATAGACAAATTTTCTCTCAAGGTATAAAACGTTTGCAAACATAATGTTGGAAGGTGAAGTTTACTAAAAAAGAGGGGTATTTTGTTATTATAGTTCATCACAGGTTATGTGCACAAAGTGAGGCATATTTCATTTAAATTTAATCTTAAGGTGTTGTTTATAATAAACATTAATGTGTTTACAGAGGCCTGTGCATCACATGATGTAATTCTGCAGTTTTTCTTCATATCTCTGGGCATTAAATAGTATGACCTTATGCTGTTTTTCTGGGGATGCCCACTTCTGGAAAAAAAAACCCATTGAAGGCAATTCAGTGGTGCTGGGATTTAAACTCACAACCATTCAATCAGTGAATTTCAGTGAATTTCAAGGTGTTTTTAGATGATGTTCTTCTTGTAGACACACCATTGTGAGTTCCAGAACAATAAACTACCAACATGTTCTGCTTTCATAGTAACATGTTTTGATGTTTAACTAATTCTGAGCATTTCATTAGTAACACCTGGCTGATAATTATGTTCTATACTAACTATTAAAAAGGAAGATGAAATGGTGCACTTATTTCTCCCCACCTGGTTTCTGGATATTGGGTTACTTTTTAGTTGTGCATTCCTTTGTTGTTGTTCATTTGTTTATAAAAGTTGCTAAGGATCTCTCTCTCTCTCTCTCTCTCTCTCTCTCTCTCTCTCTCTCTCTCTCTCTCTCTCTCTCTCTTATAACCTTTTTCTGTAAGTGTGCATAACCCTTACACAGGTTTCACAGACATTTGCCAGGTTTTCTATAGGATTTAGTGCTGTGTTTTGAATGTGCCATTACAAAATATTGATCATCCTCTGAAGGTATACATTTGTCCACTTAGATTTGTGTTTGAGGTCAATCCGGATGTGCGCTTTGACATGCTGAAAAATCTTTTTTTCTCTTACAGAGGCCCTCAGTTAGAGTTTACCCATGTATGGTGAGAAAAACAAAAACAGACATAGAAACATTTTGTTAGCTAGAGAGTCCAGGAAACAAATGACCTCTGATAGGAAAGCTACGCCAAATCAAATAATCACTCTCTACATGCATGGTGAGCAGAAAAAGAACTCAGAACTCACAGCATGTTGAACTTTGAGGGGAATAGGCTACAATAGCAGAAGATATGATCAAGTTCTACTCCTGTCAGCCAAGAACAGCCAAGGAATCTGATGCTACAGTGGGCACAGATTCACAAAAACAATTGTAGACTGGAAAGACAAACCAATGTTTTTTTTTTTCCAGTGTGTGGATGGCGTAAGGTGGGTGAGTGGGTGTACTCAGCCAATCAGTCACCCACACATTTAGTAGTGACAAAACATCCTTTGATCCTGTATATGTGCGGTTAAGTTTGAATGTGTGAGTATCTGATACCTTTAATATTCAGACACCCTGAGGTAATGTTCCCTTGAGAAGTAAATAGTACCTCTGTTGTTTTTTGATGCACTTTGTACATTCATGCTAGCAGGTGCACTCAGGTTCTGGGTTAGATTAGGCAATGGTTTTGGAAAAGCCACCTCTCTCACTTTTTTCACACTGAGCCTTGGGCACCAGAATCAGCTCTTTGTTTACCTGCCACATGACACTGAGCAGGAGTAAATCTTGAAGATATAGGGCGAAACAAAAGACGTTACACAAAAATACGATGAGACCTGTTCACGGTGTACTTTTGGCAAAGGGTGAGTTTTGGAGTAAGAACAAGAGAGGGGGATGTGGTGAGGTGTGGTGTTATGATACTGTCTTAGAATGGCTTGGAGTGTTTGTGAGAATGAACATAATAAGAATAATCACCAGGGAGATGACATCATTAATGCCTCCACTCAAAAAGTGTAGAGAATAATAAACAAAATAAGGTTCATTAAAGGTGAATGCAAGAAGTATAACAAGTAAAAGTATAATACAACAATCACGATGAACATATGATACAATAAAAACTATAAATAAGATTGTGCTGAATTGATATTCTACTATGTATAATTAAGAAAGTAAAATCAAGATCCATCAAAAAAAGATTATATGATCAAGGATCCTTTTTATGTTAAAGCAAACAGGGAGAAGATATTGCTTTTGAAAGGCACAGAAACAGCAGCACCAATACCAATATACCAACACCAATCTCTTTAGTGACTTCACATCTCATCAGTAAGCATATATGGCCAGTTATAGGTGTGGATTCCATGAAGGCATTTTTCCCAAGTGACCTTGAACCATGCATTCACAAATGTTTACCAATGCTACCATACCTCAGTCATGAGACTGTGTTCATTAAACTGATTGGTTGCCAAGCTTGTTTCACCTCTATTGATATCAAAGTGACACTTGTCAAAAAGATTAACAGGATTAGCCTTTTTGGGGTTATGGTTATCATGTTTTTTTTTTCCAAAGCTCACTTTAAAGTTATATCTTCTATTGCGTTACATAATTACTTGACTCTACTGGATATCCCGCATGATTATACAGTATTTAACAACTTAGTGCTTTGATGAGACAATGTGTAATCACTGCACACTCATAAGCACACTGATACTGTACTTTTTGAAAGAATGGACCTCTCACATAGATGTCCAGGCACTGAACCCTGCTCTTCCTGCTCATGTGTTGCGTCTCCAATGGAATTACTCAACCTTGCACAACTCCTCCATGGGCAAGGACACACATTAGACTAACAAAAGCACGGCATGACGACAGAAACAACAAGGGTAAATAACCAGACTGAGCTAAGAGTACCCTTCAGAGTTTGTCTTTTATGTTTATATACATTTATACAGCACAAATACTTCATAGAATCCATTTACAAGGGTAAATTTTACTTTCTTGGCTATCCTCATCTGAACTTTTGTTCAAAGAACATTTCAGCAGTACTGGCAGAATGATGCAAAGTCTACAATTCAAACATATATTTGTTTTTTACATATAGGTCTGTAGAGCCCTGTTTTACATGTTCTATTAAGTTTAAGTCTTTCAGCTTCTCCTATTAGGGGTCGCCACAGCGAAGCATCCGTCTCCACACCCCCCTGTCCTCTACATCTGCCTCTTTCAACCCAACCACCTGCATGTCTTCCTTCACCACATCCATAAACCGCCTCCTTGGCCTTCATCTTTTTCTCCTTCCTGGTGGCTCCATCCTCAGCATTCTTCTACCGATATACCCCATGTCCCTCCTCTGAACATGCCCAGACCATCTCAATCTCACCTCCCTCATATATGAACTTCCAGAGGGTGAAAACAAAGTGGTCAAGGTGGTCAAATATTTTTGGTCTTTATCTTCTTTCTTAGCATGATGGATCTGTGTATGTGACTAAAGTTTTACTCCCCTAAATTAGAACACTGATACATACACGTATATCATTTCAGGATATAAATTCAGAACAGCAGAATCCAAATGTAATGGCATAGTGGGAAAAAAAAATCAAGAATGAAAAAAAAACGTCAATTTTCAAACCTCTAAATTCAACAGATCTCTGCATTGAAGAAATTTTCTATAACACTGCTGTGTTCTTGGACTAATCTGTTCGGCAGGGATCGCTGCCCAATATTGTAGTGCTGTAGCGCCCTCTGTAGTCAAAGGTGTGTTTCTTCCTAGTGTAGTTTCTCAGCTACAGCTGCAATATTAATTGAGTCTCCTGATCAATCAAAGAGGCTGAAAAATGCTGAATCATAAAATGGTTTTAGCATGTTAAAAAAACAGGATGATTCAAAAATTCTTGGCCATGTTACAATATGTACGAGGGAACCTGATGACACCTTACATTAGGGGTTTCCAATCTATTCCACAAAGAGCTGGTGTGGGTGCAGGTTTTCATTTCACTGTCTATTTACTTGATAATAAATATGCTTAAGACTGCCACTGATGTATAATCATTAGAAGAAAAAGAATCTCTATTCACAAGTGTATCTCAATTAGAGACTTTGTCTTCCAGCAAACAGAATCAAAATACCTACTGAAATGCAACCTCATGTAGTTTTAGCATGTAGTTTTAGTCTCAGCTAAAGTTTCCATAGGAATCAGTATTTTGAGGGGGGTGTCTAAAAATTACATTAAAGCCCTGTAAAAAAAAAAAAAAAAAAAAAAAAAAAAAAAAAAAAAATCAGTTATGCAGTTGGAGATGGAAACAAGGTTTATGAGGCATAGACATCTGTTTAAGAAACCTCCTATGGAAGATTTTGTTTTAGCCTACAGTGTAGATTTATTAACAAACTGGGCCACATCAGCAGTGTGTGCACACCTGGATGACTGGAATTCAGGGAGGCAATAGTCTATGGCATGTGCAGCATGTAACATTAGTTATGCATGGTAAAAATTCAAAGTGTGAGGGAAACAATTCAGAGATGGATTTTACCCACATTCAACTAGTGAAGAGGATCTAGCGTCTAGAGTCTTCATGTTAGGGTTTTAAATGCACACTTGATCAAATTGATTCTTGGGGTCCAAGAAAAGTGCAAACCCCAAAAATGCCAGAAACCTCAAATAATACAACTGTAGGTTTTGCCAATCAGAGAAAAAAACAACCTCTTGCGCAAATTTTGTGTTAGAGCAAACTGCAACTGTACAAACCTTACCTGTATTTAGACAGCTGTTAGAAAAAAAGGAACAGAAAAGAGGTTTAATTGGCTAAGGAGGCAGAGCAGATTAAAATATGAATGCAAACAAGATGCCTAGAAGAAAAATAAAGTGGTAGAGAGCTCATCTGACTCATTAATAAACAGACATAATGCTAACTCAAACTTTAAATTATTTTTGATGAATAACATTTTTGAAATGTAGACAACTCTTAAGATGAAAATAGAAAGGAAGACAAAGAGACACAGTGGTGGAATGAGTAAATGCAGGAAAGCATAAGGAGAAAGAGGTTGGCAAAACAGAATTGGGATCAGCAGAGAGATGATAAAAGTAGGCAGAAGTACAAGGAGATGCAGCAGCTGGTAAAGAGGGATGTGGCAAAAGCAAAGGAAAAGGCATATGAGGAGCTCCATGAGAGGTTGGACATTAAGGAAGGAGAAAAGGATTTATACTGATTGGCCAGGCAGAGGGACCGAGCTGGGAAGGATGCGCTGCAAGTTAGAGCAATAAAGGATGAAGATGGAAATGTGTTGACTAGTGAGGAGCGTTGAGAAGATGGAGGAAGTATTTTGAGAAGCTGATGAATGGGGAAAATGAGAAAGAAAACAGATTGGATGATGTGAGGATAGTAAAGCAGGAAGTGGATAGGATTAGTAAGGAGGAAGTGAGAGCAGCTATTAAGAGGATGAAGAGTGGAAAGTCAGTTAGGCCCTCTGTGAGCAACAGTATGGTTTCATGCCGAGTAAGAGCACCACAGAGGCATTATTTGCTTTGAGAATGTTGATGGAGAAGTATAGATAAGGTCAGAAGGAGTTGCATTGTGTGTTTGTGGATCTAAAGAAAGCTTACGACAGGGTGCCGACAGAGGAGTTGTGGTGTTGTATGAGGAAGTCAGGTGTGTCACAGAAGTATGTGAGGGTGGTGTAGGATATGTATGAGGACAGTGTGACAGCAGTGAAGTGTGCAGGAGGAACGACAGACTGGTTTGAGGTGGCGGTTGGACTGCATCAAGGATCGTCTCTGAGCCCTTTCCTGTTTGCAGTGGTGATGGACAGGTTGACGGACAAGGTCAGACAGAAGTCTCCATGGACTATGATGTTTTTGGATAATATTGTGATTTGTGGTGAGAGTAGGGAGCAGGTTGAGAAAAGCCTGGAGAGGTGGAGGTATGCACTGGAGAGACGGGGAATGAAAGTCAGTAGGAGTAAGACAGAGTACATGTATGTGAATGAGAGGGAGGGCAGTGGAGTGGTGCGGTTGCTGGGAGAAGAGGTGGAGAAAGTGGAGGAGTTCAGGTATCTGAGGTCAACAGTGCAAAGTAATGGAGAGTGTGTTAGAGAAGTGAAGAAAAGAGTGCAGGCAGGGTGGAGTGGGTGGAGAAGAGGTGCAGGAGTGATTTGTGATAGAAGAGTATCTGCAAGAATGAAAGGGAAAGTTTATATGACTGTGGTGAGACCTGTGATGTTGTATGGTTTCGAGACAGTGGCATTGAGTTTGAGTAAAAGACAGGAGGTGGAGCTGGAGGTAGCAGTGCTGAAGATGTTGAGGTTTTTGTTGGGAGTGACAACGATGGACAGGATTAGAAACAAGTTTATTAGAGGGACAGTGCATGTAGGACTTTTTGGAGACAAGGTGAGGGAGGCAGAGGAGAGACATGGGGTATATTGGTAGAAGAATGCTGGATGGGGCCGCCGGGAAAAGGAAAAGAGGAAGACCAAGGAGAAGGTTTATGGTTGTGGTGAGGGAAGACATGCAGGTAGATGCAAGGGTATGGAGATGGATGAGCCACTGTGGCGACCCCTAATGTGTAAATTGTTGTAAATTGTTTCCCAAGAGAAACATCTCTCTTTGCACTTTTATTTAACAAAGCAACTACAACATGAGTGTAAAGGAAACAGTGCCCTCTAGTGTACCCCCCACCTCCTGGAATACTTTTTTTCTAGATGGAAGTCAATTAATGTCAAGTAACACATTTCTTTTATACAGCATTTATGCTTGGAGTAATATGATATAAATATCATGTGAGTGTTCTGTTGCAGTGCCAGCTGTGTAGCTGTAAATACAATATATGTGATCCCTGATTTTTTCAGCCAAATGTTGTTCCAGATGTGGTTTTTCCCCAAAACAGTTACCACAAAGTTAAGGGCATGTAATTGGAAATAATGTTTTTGGATGCTGTAGTATTAAATTTTCCTTTCACTTAAACTAGGAGACCCAAACTTGTTCCAGCATGGCAATGCCCTTGTGGACAAAACAAGCTGAAGATATGGTCTGCATGCTTTGAAGTTAAAGATCTTGAGTGGCCTTCTATGGAACTCTGAGCTCAAATGTATTGAACACATTTAGTGATAAATTTTACATCAGCACCTGACTTTACTAATGCCTTTTTGGCTAGATAAGCAAAAACTACCACAGTCCAAAATTTAGTGGAACATCTTCCTACAAGAGTAGAGTTTTTTATGTTGAATAGGATTTTCAAAAAGCACATACAAAGTTTATGGTCAGGTCTACACAATCTTTTGTCCACATAGTGTATTTATTTATGAAACATGCGTTATTTGTATTTCACTTTTATGCGTTATTCAAACATTTCTTGTTTGAAATGTGACAGACAACCAGGAAAGAAACAAACTGGTTTATTGTATGTTTTCATTACAGAAGGGAGAAAGACACAAAGTGAACAAATTTTGAGGAGAAAAAAAAACACTGTGCTTAAACACTCCATCCATCTCTGTATTCTTTCATGAATCACAGTGGCGAGAAAGTGCTTTTAATACTGCAATTGAACATTCACAGGAAAGACAATGCCAAAAAACACCCCAAACCACAACAACTTTTAAATGGGGTCAGTGACATTACATGAAAGAATACAATCAGCTGATGTGAGATAAGCCAGGACAAGCATTTTATGGGCACTCTAGAGTAAATCCTTATAAAATAAAAGTGGAAACAGTAGTGGAAACCTCTTGTAATTTATGAGATTTACAGCCTGAACATCATTAAAGATCATTTTAGAATACATGTATATAAGACTGTGAGCTTTGGCTAAAACAGTGACATAGTTTTAACTGAATATATTCCTTGGGGAATTTAAAGAGGATGCTGAAACATATAACAATTGTTAAGTCAAGTATATTCAGTGTAAAACTAGGTATGTGCATATTCTTTGGTCTATCATTCCATTACCACTTAGGAGAGCAAAAGAAATATGAGAAACACGGAATCTAGCAGGAACAACAATCTAGTGAAGATGAGCAAACTAAATGTTTGACTCACAGATGGATGAAACTAACCAAAGCACCTTATAGTTGCAAAAAGACAAAAGGAACATGACAGCTTTATTATCTATTGACATGAATAGGATAACACTTAAAGCTGGAAAGTGCACCTAGTCACATATACACATGTCCAGCTTCCAATTAGTGGAGAAGTTTTAGTGTTAAATACTAGTTGAGAGTGTTTATTCAAATCAAGGTGTCTACCCATTAGGCTGTAAACCTATCCGAAATGTATTTGCTCATTGTTCAAGGATCTGTCCTGATTAAACACCATTGAGATTGACAGAGTGTGAATGACAAGATCTGATTAGACAAAATGGGTAAATGTCCTCTAAAAATAGGTAATATGACCACTAAGAGATGGCAAAATGTACAAACTGTACACTGTTTGCTGATATAGCTTGCCGATGTAAACATGTTTTTGCCCCACAGTACTCCCTGGCAATGAATTTATAATAACACCCTTTAAAGCTATACAACAATATATGCCTACTAAAGCATATTGTATCAAATACTACAGTTCACCATTATGTGCCTTAATCAAATTGCAGATTATATTGTGAATTGGTCGACAGAGTGGAAATGGCCATATACAAAATGCGCCCTTGGTCTCATTATATCCGTATAGCTTTCATAAATAACTATGACAAAATTAAATGCATTTACCTGAAGAGATTATGTAAAAAAAAAGTGTTAATTCATAACAAATGTGTATATTTACAACACATCACAAAAGTACATCCTTGCTGCTTAGCCACACAATAAACAGACATAACTTATAGTGGATTACAAGGAAGAAAAGACAAGTATCTGAAATTAGTATACCGTATGATGACAAATTGAGTGAAAAAAGAGATAGCAAGATATTCAGTTTTTGGTGTTGTTAAGGAAACTAGGCAAACAGTACATAGCAGTTGAATCAAGAGAATATCAGTTTTTATTAAAAAAAAAACGATTCAGAAGACTTGTTTTCAAAATGGCAGCCTGTCTACTTATAGATATTC